>NW_025932966.1:0-11682 GCF_000764305.2 Hyalella azteca
CCCAATACACTGACTGCCTTGCATGCCAGTGCGCCACAGCAACAGCGGCTGAGCGCAGACAATCAAGATAAACATGACAATTGCGGGGCGATGCGCGCGCCAGCGATGCGGCGAAACTGCGCCAGTTATTTTACGCACAAATTCTGGTTAAACAAATAAGAAAAAGTTATGTGGTGGGGAATAACTTTTCATTGCTATTTTACCTGAGTAGGGCAGTGAGTTAGGAGTTTAGAAAATTGGTAATTGTAATTTTTTCGACTTGATGGATTGTAATTGGAAATTTTTGAATTAAATTGTTGAAAAAGATAACGTATAATGAGCGTCATGTGTTCAAGTGAAACTAGTGATATGGAAATATTTTTATTTGGTGTCTTATTCGATGCTGGAAATTTTCGCAGACTATTCATTGCCGATAATTTTTCAGTAATAATAACTTTACACTGAGTACATACTGCATTTTCTGATTTAATTTAACACATCCTCATACTTTCTTCACGTTTGCAAGCATAAATTTATTTTAAGTTATATGCCGATTCCTTCAGTAAACCTCCTCCCGAATTCTAAAAATTGAATTCTTCAGTATTCCACAACCTGAAATTCACAAGAGAACTCAATTTTCCATTCATGTCATCTTCAAAGGATATAAAAACTGGAATATTTTGTCGCTTTATTATCAATTAATAACAGAGATTTTATATTCTTCGTGACCATTTCTGACTTTTATCCCGCGTAGTTTCTGATAAGATCGCCGATCAGACTTAGAATTTTATTTACTTATATTGTTATCTGCCGTTACCTCTCAGAGAAGTAAGCGGGTCATTGTCCGAATAGTTGTGCAACTTTTGCTATAGTTTGGGTCATCCTAAACTTTTTTTTTCTAAAAAATGCTTATTAGTTCTACGTCCACTCTGTTCTTGTGCCATGAGTAGCGTGTTCATGCCTAAAAGTTTGTCACTATTTGGACAATATGTCCCATTCATTTTTCTGCGTGTTCATTGAATTTTTCTTAAAGCTGTAAAATTTTTATTAACTTTAAGGTTTTCAAATTTTCCCAGCGACACGAATTGATGCTTAAAAAAGTTTTTATGTTCTGGGGCGGGCGTGTTGAAGGCGCTGTCATCCGTTCACCCATAAAAATTAATGGTAATATTGTGCCAAATGGTGAAACACTTTCAGCACATAGCATTTTTAAACGCACTCTTCACCTGAATAAACTGAGTCAGGGTGACAAGCACAAGAGCAGAAAGTGCATCGCAATCAGTGCAAAGTATCACTCATTTCTTTGAGTCTAGACGGCGATGAAAACTAATTCATATCTACTGTTTATCTACTATTTATCTGCTGTTTATCTGCTGTTTATCTGCTGTTTATCTACCGTTTATCTACTGTTTATCTACTATTACTCTACTTTTTATCTATTGTTTGTCTACTATTAATCTAATGTTTATCAACAGTTTGTTTACGTTTTTTATCCTGTTAGTTGCTGTCAACTTATTAAGTAATGACCAACAATCTTGTTAACCAATAATGTCTCATTACCGATACAACCACGCTAACCCACTAACAAATGATACTCAGAGAAGTGAGTAGGTCTTTGCCTAAATAGTGAAGCACATTTCGTGTTTGTGTCAGTCACCCTGACCCAGATTAGCCCGGCAAAATAAAGCATTTCAAAGCTAGCTTCGCTCTCTGCTGCTTTTGTGCACAAGAAAAGTAATTATTTGGGCAGTAACCCATTCATTTTCCAACGTTCATTTCTGCAATCACGCTGATATTGCGCGAATAATATGAAAACTTTACGCAGAAAATATGCAATAAATACAATGAACAGATCAACTAATTAGCATGCATACGTACGCTCATTTATTAATTTTAAAATCACTAATTTACTAAGAGATATGTGGATGAATTTTATACGACGATTTTCACACCATTTCCTTTTTTAGTGAAGAAACTGTGGCATTAGAACCTGGGCCACATTATGCTCTCTAAAAGCCGCTCTTCAATTTTTCTTGCTGGGAAAATTTTTTTTACAAATTCAGATGGGCTTTTTAGCATAACTTGAAAACCTGTTTACGGAAGCCGCGGTCTAAATCAGTGTAGGCTTGTGGTCAAGTAATAATTTTTATTTTTAAATTCCGCTTCAAACTTTTGCAAGGGAATATTTGCATTCTAATTCGAGTGATCCCACAGATTTTTCACTATTTCTTTAAGAGAAAAAAAGAATGGCCGCAGTTGTGCATCTGACCGCAGCTCGAGTTCAGCTTAGCGCGCATTAATCCTTCGTGCGCTCAGGCTGGAATTTTTGCAGCTGCACGCAACTTGGCAATTCCTAAGGGGAAAATTTAGCTGGTATAACAGAGATCCTGCCTTTATTAAACAGACTTGCATGACTCCGTAGACATTTTTATTTTAATTTCGAACTTAGATCAACTAGAGAGCTTTTTTTAAGAAACTAAACGAATACAAATGAAAAATACGTGATGTCTTCATAGCTGCATACACTAATATTGCGGGTGCAATATATAGTAATTCATTCGGTAAAAGTAAGGATTTTAACAATCTTTAGACTTACGATGCCTAACGGCAGAGTTACATCAAACACGTGTCATTCAGAAATAATAATTATAAAGAAATTAAAACAAATTAGACCAACTATATCTTGTCTACGATGAAGAAAATGCAATTTATTTAAAATCCTCATGAGTTTATTAGATAAGTTTATTGTTATGTGAACAAAAAATGAACTGTACTTTAAATGGGGACAATTATGACAACCCGTAATAGTTTCGCGTGCAATTTTATTGTTGAATCTATGAATGATAAACTATACTTAAATTTTATTAACTTGAAAGCAAGCAAAACTCCACAAAAAAAGAAAACTTCACAAAAATTCATAGTATCTTTAAAGAAAACGTTTCGGAGTCCAGCTCCATCGTCAGTTCGAAAATTCTAGAACACAGATAAATCAGTAATTAATACAGTCAAGAATACAACGAAAAATCTAAGCTGTAAAACCTACCTATTTACAATTTCAAGCGGGTAAGAGCTAGAAGCTAAATTCAAACTAGGCCTCTGTTTAAAAAATATACAATGATTCTAAAATGCGCAAATCAGAAACACCGGAACTGGAAGTTAAAACTTTGAAGTCACTGTCAGAAACTGGAACATCGCACTGCTCTGCGTGAGCCCGAACAGCCGAATGAGGAGGGAACAGCCGAATGAGGGGGGCGCGATAGTGAGTTACCAGTTCTACAACTCCTGCCCCTATGTTCTGCGACCCGAGAATAAAGATTGCGAGACGTCATCCCGACGCACGTTTTCTTTACTATGAATTTTAGTTTCCTTTGCTTCCAAGTTTTTAGTGAATTTGCGATTCAAGCAAACGAGTGACATTATTACTTAAATTTTATTATTTAATAATCTACTATATATTATTAATGACTAATCTGAACTCCGACGGGCCACAAAAATAGTCACATTATAAACCAAATAAACTAGTAATGTGTATAAAAATTGTGTTTTATAAATATGTAATATTATATTTTGTAATATTATACCTACTTTGCATTTGTTTGATAATTTAACATTACGTTGGCTAACCGTACACTTGAAACGATAAATGGGCGAATAATTTGCTAATTTATTTTTGACGATTGATACAACGTATCAAAAATTTTATCATCGCCTGCCGGGTCTCTGTCAATCATCTGCCCACTATACCGTGAATAACATTACTGCCTCCGATGCTTTAGTATTATTCATGTTATAATATTGGAATAAGAACACTAGAGAACAGGTCAGTGAACACTAGAGAACAGGCCTATGAAAACTAAAGAACGGGTATTGGCCAACACATCAATATTGAAACATCTTTTCGTTTTTAATTCCCAATTCTGCACAACACAGAGTAATGCAAGCAACTTTATAACAGTACATTAGCTTACAGTAGGAGGATTGCCTTCTAGAGCTAGCCTATGTTAAACATTATTACGTATAATATCATACCAACCATAGCAAAAACCTGGCAAGGCAGTATCATGCAATGTCTTTCACGCAGAAAAATGAATATATAATATTGCCAAATAGTGACACACGTTCTACTCGTAGCATTGATACGTCCATTTACCGGACCAAAAGAGGTCAGAATGATCTACACAGGGGCAAATGTGCATTGATTTTTTTGACAAAGTCAAACTGATTTATCTGATTTTACAAGTTAGTGAATGTATACAAAAATGATTCATACATACAAGTGCATCAACATTTATGTTATTACATATTTATTAATATATATATTAATTATTCATGAGTTATTTTAGTTAAGTGACAGAGAAGTCCATGAGTATGAGGCTGTAGGTGAGTATGGCGTTCAGCAGCTGCGGCAAGAGAGGAAGCATGAGTAAAACATCATTCATGTTTATATTAATTTAACATTGTTATTTCATTATTTGGTATATGGTATATAGAGCTTTTAAGTATATAAAAATGAATTTAGTAAAGTTCTCAATACCCGATTAAAAAACAGTTTGGTAGTATTATTCAGTATTTAAAGTATAATTATAAATTCAATTTCAATTTATGTACTATCAATATTAGATTAGATCGAATTGTATTAGATATATTAGGCTTTATAATCTTTATAATTTTTAATTTAATTTTTCAGTAATTTTAGTAACGGAAACCTGGCTTTGCCCAGACTCCGATCAATTATTCAATATTTGTGGTTTTTCCAAATTTAGCATCTACCGCAATCGCCATGGGGGTGGTATTACTGCCTATGTCGATAATAAATTTAGTGCTAGGTTAGTTGAAGCGTTCACCTGGGTAAAAACTGAATATGAATTGCTGAATATATGTGTCAGTTTACCTGCGTTTGACCTCTCAATATTTTGTGTCTATCGACCTCCTTCTCATAGCGTCCAAAGTTTCAATGAGCTTTTTTCACTCGAGGTTCTATCAAAAATTAGGAGATCTAATAAAGCAATCTTTTGTGGCGACTTCAATATTAATCTGTACAATCCCCTAAACTTGTGTTCAACCAATAATTTTATTCATGACATTCTTTGTAGTAATTTTTATCCTGTCATAACTAAACCAACCCGAATCGCCCCTGATAACCCTATTACGCCTTATTCTCTGCTTGATCATATTTGGTGTAATTTCTATGGATCAAACCCAGTATCAGCCGTTATTGACTGTGATTTATCAGATCACCTGATGACATTCTTTTATTTTGAAACTGGGTTCTCGACTGTTCCATCTAGAAAAAAAAAGCTAACTGTGATACAAATTTCTATGGCTAGAACTTGCCTAATTCTACAAAGGAAAATTTTCAGTAATTTGTACTGAACATGACTTATCATAATCTGCGGCTGCAGATAGTTTTCAAAGTTTTCAAATGATGTTAGTTTGACACGGTTCATTTTTACGGAAAAAAATGTTCATTTTCGCTAAAGGCATAACGCACGAAATTTTATATGTTTCCAGAACATCGCACCACGAAATGCATCTCCAAAAAGATTGTGTATGAATAAAGTCATACAAGATAGCGTTTTATAATACTAAAATGAAGTTCTGCTAAGCAAAAATGCTATTGCCGTTTCGACTTATATTAATATTATTAATTAATAAATATTTGATTATTATTCATTATTAATAATATTAATTCTATTGATTTAAGAATAGAAAAATATTAAATTTATTCTATTTTCTAAACCCAGCCTTTTATTTCTCAGGCGGGATGATTTTGTGCAATAACGCAAAAAATACTATTTTAATATATACTGTAGATAAGCATTCATTTAATTCTATCATATCAAAGTTTTGAGATAACAGTCATAGCGTATTGTTTTTATTTTAAAGCGACTTCAATGTTAATTTAAAAGCAATTTTTGCAACTACTCGTTGTAGAGAGCGTCGTATCATCTGCAGGTTTCTTCACTTTCGCTTGTTCAGGCGCATGGAAGTTCTGCCAATTTGTCCACTCATTGCAAGACCGCAAAACTTCGCCTCTTCACTGAAGGTTTAGCGAATAAAGAATGAAGTTTAGAGGACGTGGATCTCCATTGATTGCTTTGAGTGGCTCTCTTGTTGGACAATGTGTGGTGTTTACTCCACCGCCAAGTGCTGAGCTGGAAGATTGCTAATTTACCACGGTTATGCACACAAATTAACCAAAAACATCTAATTCCGAATTGGCGAGAAAATTCCCTGTATTGGCGAGAAAATTCTTTACATTGGTGAGAAAATGACCTGTATTGGCGAGGAAATTCCCGATTTTGATAAGGAAATTTTTTAACCTTGCTTTGGATAGGAAATTTTTCGTTATTCGAATGAAAATTTCTGGTGTTATGAAGGAATTTTTCGGTATTAGCTAGAAAATTCCCAGTATAGACTAGAAAATCCCCGGACTTGGCTTGGGATCTCCCAGTATAGGCTGGAAAATTTTAGATTTGCAAGGAAATTTTTGGTATTTACTGGCAAATTCCAAGTATTGGTATAAGAAAGCTCGGTATTGGTTGCAAAATTCCCGATGGTTGTGAGGAAATTACCAGTATTTCCGCTTGGAAATTCTTGGTATTGGTCAGTAAATTCCATCTATTGGCAAGGTAATTTTTGTTCCAGAAATTCGAGCTGATGCAGCGGAGGCGCATCGCCAGCCAATATTTTCAATTGGATATTGGCTGGTGAGAGACACATGGAGGGCCACAAATTTAGAATGAAGAAGATGAACATTTGTATATTTGCAGTTTGCGGACCTCAAGTGTCTTGATATTTGGGCCTGAAGAGCAGCCGAGTTGGATGGAACCTTTTGATGAGTGAAATATTAATAAGAATCTATGAGCGAAATATTCATACGCATCCTCAAAAAATGTATACATGTGCGTAAAATTTATTGTCATTGAGTTCACACGTGACAATCACAGCTTGAATCCTGTAACGAGCGCTGAATTATGCAGCATACAATATACATAGATGGGCTTAAGTATCGTTATTATTCATTTTCGGAGCATCTTGATAGTTTTTATCATTGTTTTTTCTCAAACTTGTGTTCTATTTTGATATGTTTCATATTTCTATTTTTACTTGTGTTATATTATTTCAATATTTTTTATATTTACATTTTTTATTCTTATTTAAATTTCGAAAAAATGAGAAAAAGATTTTTTTAACTCCTAAGATCGTTTTCAGATCGAAAACTCATCGTTTTCAGATTTATTTGTCATAGAGCACCTATGACATCACTGCTAGTGTTTCTTTAGCTAATATATATTTAGTTTATATATTTAGTGTTTGTGATGATGGTGAATTTCGTGTGATAATTTAGGTAGCACTGGTGCTCAGGTCAAGTTCCATTAAATCATCTTTTTTATATTTCACTATTATTTTCGATTTCCGAACTTCACCTTTCAGTTCAGTCATTACGAGAAGTGAATTAGTGAATGTCATAAGCTGAGGATCTTGTTTACACCGAATTGACCTTTCATCAGTCATTTAATTATCAATAAACTTTCTATAATATCCAACATTATTCCTTGTTCGGTGAAAGTTTGTGATGTTTGGTCTGGCTAGCGAACCAATCACTGCCGAGCTTACAATAGCTTTCAAATTTTATTCTATTGTGCCTAATATTTGTGTCGATTTATTATATTGAAGACGCTTTGAAGGAAATTAAATACTCATGTTTCTTTCATTTCTTAAATATATCATGAAATCTTATAAAAATATCAAGAAATAGGTCAAGAGTTATGGATATTTCTTCAATATTTATTATAGACGATATAGATAGATTTTCATTTTAATTGTAGTATCTTAATAGAAAGTTACGGATAATAAGTGAAGAGGCATAAGATATAAGCCACCGTTCAGTAATAAAGAATAAATAATTGCCTGTTGAATAGATTGATTAAATAGATGGGTTATAAGATTGCCTGTTAAATAGATTGATTATAAAAATCAAGTAAGGCCTACTCGAATTCAAAATTGATTAGAACCAATACATTTTATTTGACAAACGTATCAAAATATGATAAGAACTGTTTTGTGCGTAATCGCATTCAATTTAAGTAAACGAATTTAAAATCAAAGTTTCAATATTTGATCAATCCTTCCCTCCCTTTCCTCCAATCCTTTCTTATTCTCCCACTGAGGATAAATCTTCAGATCAAGGTTCTCAACAGCCCTTTTATATTTCGGTGCCAGACTTTCAACGCACACACACACACAAAATTTAACAAATATACATAAAATATATTCCACATCATTTAAGAGTACTTTACACTTGCACCGTCGGTTGTTCCTGGCAATAACCACAACGCTTTCATTTTTCACGTTCAAAACTGCCCGTCATTCAGCTAAACCTGCGCGTTCACCACGACGTGAATGAAGGGACGATATCCCCTAGAGCATTTTGTTATCATCCCCGTGTAATTTGAGTGCATTTCTTGCATCCATACATTGTAGGCAGCGCAAACACAGAACCCAAACAAACACAAGCTTTTCTGCACGCCTGAATATGCATGAACATGCGTCTGCGACAGCGGGAAGGGCAACATCTTCGAGACTTTTATATTGGAAAAAAGCACATGCTATGTTTAGTACATCAGTACCAATATCCGTAGAAGATACCCTCCTTATGTTATCATCCTTATGAAAACATGCTTTATATATCCTTTTTTATGATATACTTCTTACGATTTCCTCCTCACTATATTCTGCTGACGATGTCCTCCTAATAATATTCTCCTTACAATATCCTGCTCGTGATATCCTCTTCATGATATTCTCCTTACAATATCCTGCTCGAGATATCCTCTTCAAAATATCCTGCTTACAATATCCTCGCGACGTAAGCGCGATGATGTTTGTCGCTCTCACTTCAGCGCCAGCCAGACAACCGAACTTTAACCGCGCAGTGTACTTGGTGTTTTTCACACTTTATTGTTAACAAAGGCACTGATGGATACTGATGATGCAGAATAAATGTAGAAACAAGATAAAAAATATGAACCAAGTGAAGGCATGCACTGAATCTATTGTTCGCAGAAGTGAACGAATAAGATTCTGTAATCAATGATAATAAACTTAACAAAATACGGCAATAATAAATATCCCTAGTTATTCCTAACAAAATAATTACAATTCACAAATATCAAAACAAAATCTATTAATATCACCAATATCAATAGTTACAAAATTAAACCAACAGTGAAGCGCAAGCTGCTTTACAACAAACAGAACGTAAGTGAGGAGAAGCTGAGGGTCCGTGTGCGCAGGCTTCTTCTCTCAATGAAAATGCTAGCAAAATCAAAAGACAGAAATATTGAAGAAATTAAGTACAAATTTATCACAAGAAATTGGAGAAATAACGATAATCTCATTATAATATTCTTCTTGCAATATCCTGCTCATAATACCCTCGTCATTAAATCTTCCTCATAATATTCACCCTATGATAACCTCTTTACAATATCCTCTTAAGATGTCCTTATGATATCCTAAAAATATCCTCTTAAGATGTCCTTCTTATGATATCCTCATATATCACCGGTACTTTGCTCCACATGATATATTGGAAAATTTTTGTTAATTATTCGAGTTTTAATCTCGATATTATTCCATTTCTAAAGAAAACTAAAGTCAGTAGACATGATAATTATATCCATAGCATCTAACTCGGCAGCGGTAACATTAAAACGTAAATATGCAGAGCCCTCATCAAAAGTCTGCATGGCCATCATTAAAATTCTGTAAAACCCACATCAACATTTTTCATGAGAGATTTCTCATTTTTCATTTAAGGGGACCGACCTAGCTAAAATTTGAAAATGTTGAGTTTTTCTGTTTCTTATCTCATCTTAAAGGTTGTTTTCTTGCGCATCGAACGATAAAACTGCGAGTTGAAGCCAAACCTCTCAGTGCCCATCATGACAGCGACGTGAGAGGTGTGCAGCCAGATGCTCCATACGTTCTTGAATGGTTTTAAGGCTAAGTTACGGTATCCTGGCTGCGTTGCGACTCTTTTACGTCTATTTAAGTGCTCGCGGGCAGTCTTTTGGGCGTACTGAAAACCTCATACTGCTCTCACGGCAAATCTATCTCCTCCTACAGTTTTCAAGCTACAGCAATGAGACATATACCATTCGATTTGTAAAGACCAGGCCTATCGACTCTAAGTGTCACTTTTTCGAATTTCGGTCTGGTTCGTTTTCTATATGGGGAAGAAGGGGGGGGAGGGGTGAAAAATGTAAAAATGGGAAAAAACGTCATAAAAAAAAACTAGGTGGAAAATGAAAAAAGTGACACTTAGAGTCGATAGATATGGTCTTTACGAATCGAATGATACGTGTCTCGATGTTGTAGGATGATATTTGTGGGAGGAGATAGATTTTCTGAAGTACCCCTTTTTAGCCGTTTTCTATGAATGTCACGTTTTCTATCAATTTTTTCGAAAAATTCATTGGAGCAAAATGTTCTTATTTTTACATTTTACGTATGTATGTGAAGTTTCATGATGATCGGATAATAACTGTAGAAGTTTCTCCGGAGCTAGGTCGGTCCCCTTAAAGATAATATAGAACAATACAAATAATAAAAAAATTATTCGCTCTTTGAATAGTACGATCCCTGAGCTGGGATTTCATAACAAAATCTTGAACTGGTTTTGATTGTTTTGGTTGCAAAGAAGAAAATTTCACTTGAGTGTCACCGTAACATTGAATTTTTCTATTTTCGTAGAACTTGTGAATGTTGTTCAAAGGAACTTTTCGTGTACGTGCATAAATAATTTAGAAAAAATACGTGCATAGAAGAAAAACATTTATTAGCCTTATTTGGGTTAGATTTTAGTTGGACTGTGCTTCTATATATTACAGGAGTGAGGTACATATATTATTTGATATTGAAGCGCAGGTTAGAACTTTAAGGACTTGAATTACATTGGAAAACCATACAAATAAAATTGGGAGTTAAATGGGACTCTGAAAATTAATTTACGCATGCAATCGCGTCTTCTTTTATAGTAATGTTTAGCGTAGGAAAAAATCTGATTAAATTTGTTGCGATAAATCGACTTCAAAAAGGGAATTTTTTGCTACATATACTTATCATATAGAAAATTGAAATATTTTCTATTCGCGATAGCCATATCCGCATTATGGATAGCAATATCGACACTGGATGCTTAGTTCCTGGAATTTTTGTCATCCAGGCATTTTTTTGTTCATTCAATGAACAAAATTTCGATCATCAGCAAAATAAATGAGTCACAAAACGTAAAACGCATCCTGCATTCACATTAGTAATTGTCAGCTGGCTCAACGCGTTCCTATTCATGCTCTACACGTGTTGCACTGAAGCATTTGAATATTATATGTCAATCATATAATATCATTATATAATAAATACAATATAGCATCTACTGACGTTCACATAGAGTTATTTATGAATTTTTAACTCAGTTTTTCAAAATATTTTCTGAAGTGAGCGGCTGGGAATTTCTACCAAGTAAATGACAATGAAAAAACGCTGAATTCAACGTTGATCCAACATAACAACTTTCAATTCATTGTTGATTCAATCAAGTAACGTTTAATTCGACGTTGATTTAACGTCACATATCTGGTACGCTCCAAATAACAGGATTGGCTTCTTTGAGCTTAAGACGGCTCCTGTTGATTC
>NW_025932967.1:0-1183 GCF_000764305.2 Hyalella azteca
TCCAGTTAGGAACAGGTTTCATTAAAAATTTCCGATGCCGACCGCCAAAACGGATTTCAGATTCTTAATCTACACCCCAAAGAAACATATAAGTAAAAAAACACCCTTTTTTGGATGCACTTAATCTAAAGTATTACCCATAATATTTCTTCTATTCTTAAGTTGCAGCCTTCATCTAAATTCTAAAGCCACGTCAATGGAGTCGAAAGCGGCTCGGCAGCTCTAAAGCGCAGCGAGCTAGCCGGGTAGGTTAAGACACATTTCATATCTGTTTGGAGCTTCTTTCCTACTGATCTTTACAACGTCCTGCTTGAAATATGTTCTTTCCAGGTAATTTGCTTATCAAAAAGTATCCTCTTTCCGCAGACGGATACGAGTATACATTCGGTTTTCTATCGCAGACTTCTATAGAAAAATTTGAATATTTAGGGTAAGTTTCTTAATGCCTATACCGTCACATAAATACTCGTATCGAAGTATTTATGAACGATGTATTATTTTATGTATTTATGTTATGTATTATTCCACGTTTCTAATAAAGTGGTCTCGGAATCTTTTCAACGCGTTAGATTAAAGACTTGGCAATAGAAAATTAGTGACACAAAGTGGTGAAGGTATTTAGAGCCCAACATTTCAAGATCATCGCATGACATCAATTTCTTATGTCAAGAAGGAATATTCTTGTTGAAAATATTTCGAAACGAACCGCTGTCAAAATAGGTTTAATTTAACATCGTGAAACTTCGATACTTATTAAGCATTTTTCCGTAGCCTTTACTCTTTGCTGAACCATAGTTCGTTATGGCTAAACGATGTTTCTTTCAGCGGATGTTTAATCGAATATAGCAGCCTGTTGAAACAAAATTGTTGATTGAGCCATCTAATCATCACGGTGGTAGCGCTAAGTTCTGTCATTTGATGAAATTAATATTTGCAATACTTCAAAAAAATCTTCTAAAATGACAAGATGGCAAAGTCTTCTCCCATGGCTCAACGGTAAAGGCTTGGCTTCATTTTTCAAGATTCATTTTGCTTCGCGTGAGGGACATCGGAGTTCGAGCCCTGCAGGCTGGGACTTTTCTTAAGTCGTTTTCTTACGAAGAATGTGCATGGTACTCTGATAATTTGTTCCTGCTACATGTCTGACATAGTTAGTTGTACTGTCTTGGTGGATTTGCATACG
>NW_025932968.1:0-44224 GCF_000764305.2 Hyalella azteca
ATTGACGCAAACAAAGCGTACGAACGCAGGCAAATTCTGATGGTATTGACGCTGCCGCAGTAAAGATGATTGCCGTGCACGCAGTAGCTTGCATACCACGCGCCTGCGGAGTGAAAAAGAATGTTCTTGGTTAGTTTGAAAATTATTGATGTTATTTAGGAATAAACTGACTTGGATTGTCGTGTATTCGGAACATTTTGCTACTTGAAACATTTTTCTACCACGAACAAAAGTGAATTCTTTACGGTGCTCAAAAGTCGACGGATCTACAAAGTAATATTCAAGTACCTCTTTGGATAAAATCTGAAATTTGCTTAATAGTCGTAATGAGTACTTGGTCCAACATATGTACTTAAACAACATTATTGTGTCTATCGCATGCACCTGAAAACATAATATTTTGGCACTCCAGTTCATACGACCTGTGGTTTGCCATCACTATTGCTAATTCATCGGTTTGCCATGTTCAACGAAGCGTCTTCTGAAAAAAACACTGTCAATTTTTACGGGAGCCGAAACTTTAGATTTACTACTACTCATTTCATCAAATGTAGGATCGATCAGTACCCTATGAAGTGTCAAATGTCTATGTATACAAATGTGCTCTATATTAATATGCTACGAATTGCCTACATCTGTACCGGTGAAACTTAGAGGCAAATATCGTACTAAATCTGACCACACAAATTTAGAACACAACTTTTCAACACATCTTCTTGTACACGTTGAAGTTTTACCGTGCATTATGATTTAACTAAATTCACTACGATACATTTTTAAAAAAGTAAATTTCCACAGTCTTATACATGAGCATATAAATACATATATGAACAAATCATTGATCGAAGTGAACCAAAAAGTTGGGTCCCACTTTCTGTACAATGAATATTGAACATGCCGACTAATATTTTTCGCGAGTTTCCTTTCAAAATGCACATACAACATTACCATCGTGTATGGGAAATTAATAAAATGCTTATCTTTTATTTCCATCCCATTTGTAAATAAACTATTCTATTTTTTATAATAAAAACAATCCTCACTTTCTCCCGCACGTCTGAATTGACAATTATCAGTGGAACTTTTTTTTTATTACAACACTTTTCTTTAATTTCACTTCTTGTTTGTCTGTTTGTCTGTCTGCTACAAATCTTGTAATCAAAATTTAATACACTTCTACTTATCCTATCGATCTGAAATTTTGCACACTTGCGTAAAGTTGGAGACAATGCAAGAATCAAACGACAAAATTAATTATTTTCAAACTTAAATTTTTCTAATATAAAAAATTGAAACAATAATTTTGTCAGCTACAAATCTTATAACTGATATTTGACACATTTTTACCTGTCAAATTAATCTGAAATTTTGCACACTTGTGTGAAGTCGAAGACAATGCATGAATCAATTGACAGAATAAATAATTTTGAAAAAAATTTGTCATTTATTCAAAAAATTGAAAAATAAAATTTTTTAATGTTCGAAAATAAAAAAATAAATTCATTGTACATGTGTAACATTGAAGACACTGGATTCTTTAGAAGTGTTGTCTTTAGAAAGTAATTTTTAAACGTGTATTATTGTATAAAGTTTGACATCTAGGTCTCAAAAGGCCCACATTTTTATCACAGCTTCAGATCCAAGGGGCCAGTAGCATGACCAAAAAATCTAATTAATATTTCACTCGTCATTGCAGAAAATTGTCCAGTATAGCAGGGAGCAAATTCTTTTGATGTTGTATTGAAACAAACGACAAGTTTCGAAGCAACTTATATTCCTTCCCCTCCTTTGTATCACATCTACTGTCTTAATATCATTAGTTGCTTAAATCGCAAATTCAAGGAGAATTTAAAAGCAAGGAAAATGCCCAGTAAATAGAGCTGCACTCTGAATTGTTTCCAATGAAGTTACCAATATATCCTATTTACTTGGCTTTTTCTTTGAATTTAACTTCTTGTTGGCATAGTGTTCTCTCTCAAGTCCATCCACTTTATATTTTACCCGCGCTTGTCTTGTCCAGTCTCTATTAGATTCAAACTGTCCATCACTTAAAGCCCTCACCCTGATGTACATCCACTGCCCTCCTTCATGACGGACTAGTTAACCGTTTTTGGTATTGCATTTTGTAGTTTCAGTTATTAAGGTCTTAAATAGTAAACTAAAACTAAGGTTAAGTTTTTTCATAATTTTGAATACCTAGTTAAAAATTTTAGGGTCATAACTTCATTAATGCTTGCTCTGTGCAATATTTTGGGTATATATGAAGCCGATAGAGGCTTCATATCTCATCCGCACTTGTCTTCTGTAGTCTACGTTAAACTTAACTGATAGTGTATCTTTCAATGAACTAGAAATCAATATTCAAGCTGCTTTTCTACTAGCCTAGACACTGTGTTCTCGATGATTTTTATCATATGGTCTAAAAAATGAAATAGAATACTTTTTGAACATTATTTTCAATACAGTGTGACCTCCAGTTTTCTATCTCACATCCGCAATCTTTTTCCTTTCTCATTTTCGTCATTCATTTCCTTAACGAATTAATTTGTTAGCGAATGTGGATTGGCAGAAGTCTATAGTATTGTACTATGAATGAGCTGGCCGAGTAATATTTTTTGAGATTAAATATAGATCTGGTGATGATAATAGCAAGTGATAGTCCAATGGTCACAGTTTTCTGATGAAAACCATCGCTCGCAGTAATATCTCTTATTGTACGGATATTGCAATAGCCTTTTTAAACATGAGAAACCCAAAACTGATTATCCTGTAGAAGTAGCTTTTTATTAGACTTCAATGTGAGGGATTCAGCAGTTTATTCCATTTGCGGTGATAGTCATTAGATTTGCATGCATTTAAAAACTCATAAGCCACTGAATATTAATTGAAATGATACTGCGGTCAAAAACACGTATTGATAATCATGAATATATGGTATCTGAATCCACTTATCCTACCACATCTCAATTACTTATGTATATTGGAAGGTCATTTCCAATATTATTTTATTTCAGTTTATCGCAAAAATTAACTCATGTTCTTTATTATTTTTATTTCTCACTCCATCTGACACTAATGAACGGGAACACCTCATCAACCATGCACTCTGCATCTCACGCTACTAAAAATTATTCATCCCATGATTCTGACTCAGCTTCATCTCCCCGTTAATCCTCATTAATTCCTGGACTAGTGTGTCGTTTACAGCACAGCCGGCGACTAAGCTCGAGACGCGTAGTCGGACTTCGTCTTCGTATCGCTGGCTGCGAGACGCGTAGACTTTGTTTTCGTGTCGCTGCGATACAACCATAAACGGTGAAGGAAACCGTTGAATTCTTTCAGCTTTATCTACTCGATGATAAGAATAATATTGTTTCCGCAGAGTTTTTTTATTCAAATTAAAAGTATGAACTGACAAACTTTCGTCTTTGTCCTCTTGTAACCGCAATAAAAATTTCTCACGATACAGGGAAATACATTCATTTTTTTTTTTTTTGATAACAAATTTGTACTATCTCTTGCGCATTCAATAACCTCTACAGAAATTCATATTCTCGCAGACCCGGATTAATTTCATCAGTATGAGTTGACTATAAATTCTGTGGCAAAATTTTTCGAGTTGCCGACAACGTTGTCTGAAATTCCAACGCGGTGCCTTCTCATTACGAACGACTCCTACCGACGCAGGGATCTCATTAGTAGTCTGACCATCTCATAAGCTGCGGCTATGCTGGTGTCCAGCTCCGAATTATTGTCACCTGGGCCTATACTTTCATAAAAAGTTAAAAGATCGTAAGTTCATCAGCAAATCATTGACGGCCTTTCGAGCAAAATCCACCAATAATAGACAAGAAAATAGACAATAAATAGTATGTTCACTAAGCCAGTTTTGAAGGTATTGTCATTTGCTCGGTAGTAGGTATCACTCTGATGCTACTAACATTCATGCTTGTAACTGTCACATCACAGTAAGACTGCCTTAACCGTCACAACCTGTTAGATGCTGTTCTGTAATCAACAGTTACTTCTATGGACAACAAATACATTTGAGTGACACATGGTGCCTTGTCTAAAAAAATTATGTTTAACCCTAGAAAGACCAACAAAAATATATAGCGTTGTTGACCAACCGGGTCGTGAAGGCCCGATCCCTATTTTTTTGCAAGGGCTCTGTTTTATCTCTAATATTTTCTATATAAGAGGTCTTTTAAGTGCTAAATACTGAGAATATATGTTTTGAAGCATTTAGGATAATTACCAAATAAAAAATCTTCCTTTTATTGAAAAAATTCCTTTGTTCTAAGACTTAGAGCATGGTGTATCCGTTTTCTTTGAGTTACATACTAACACATACAATAAAGCATTCTCTATTGCTGGCAATATTCTAATGAAATGCACGCAAAATAAAGATAGATGAAAATATTAACCCATTCTATTTGAAAAGAATATGAAAGCATTATATTATTATCTTATTTTTTGCACTGAAGACATATATTGACGCTGTGTTCAACACAAATGCTCTGTTGACAGTCTTCGCAGTATATCTTAGATTTCCTGTCCCCTTTCGAAGGGCACAAGTAACATCTCTGTCTCTTGCTCGTATTTTCTGAGGCAACACTCGAATTGGATGAAACAGGTTTCTGAAGAGGGGGGTTGTTATTAGCTGTTACTCCTGCAAGTGATTTCGCTATCGTAATAAGCAGAGCACGGCGGACACCTTTCTTGCATTGCAAGGAAGTTTGATCCATATAATTATGGCATTCATTGCGCTTATTTCTATCATGTTGAAGAAGACAACCATTGGCCATGTACGGGTCATTCGTTTGGTACTATAGTATCGAACCATCTGATCCATGGTAACTACTCCTTCTTTTTCAGAATTATAGTACTGAATTATTTTTGGTTTGGTTTCACCGGGTGACTCGATACCTTTGTCATTGTGCATTGTACTTAGCAATGTGACAACTTTATTTTTCTTTGGGCAATAGGAAACAATTGTTGAATCTCTTTGAAAGCCATACATGCTACTGAAAAGCTTTCTACCTTTAGTGACCGTAAAAGCAGTCGGCAATTCCATTCGATTTTTTCTTATTGTTCCAACTAGTGTCAGCTTTCTTCCCAGCAATTCTCGTCCTAATTGTAGACTAGTGAAAAAGTTGTCAAGGTGATATTTCTACCACTGTTTTTGTAGGAATCAGATAGATTTAGTACAACAGTAGTTCCCAAATTTGAAGCTCTTTGTTCGCTGGGCTCTTTGCCTTTGTAAATGTCCAATTTCAATACATAACTTGTTTCACTGTCGCAAATTACCCAGAATTTGATTCCGTAATTTCCAGGCTTTTATGGGATGTATTGACGGAAAAGACATCTACCTCGAAACGGTAGTAGTTGTTCATCAACAGTCAAGTTTACACCCGGGATAAAGGCATCTTGCAATGTGATGTTCCACAAGTCAAATATCTTTCGTATTGGTTGCAATTTATCTGGTGACCTGTTTTGCCTCCTCTCACAAGCGTTATCGAATCTCATCATGCGTAAAATCTCTTGAAACCTGTTTCGTGCAAAAATTGCATTGAAGATTGGTCGTCCATCATCCTTACTCCATAATTGATGAACTGGTTCTCCTTTAGATTTGTAAACTCCAATGAGCAGAAGAGTTGCAATAAATTTATTGAGTTCTTCAATATCTAGTTGCTTCCACCTATCTTTGAGTATCAAGTCTCCTTCAATATTCGTAAATGTGGTCAACTGGTCAGGATTCACAACGGGACTCCGCAGCGCTTGTATCACTTAGGGGCCTCGGAGGCCGGCTTGGTAATATATGATGTAACACTAAAAATATCAAAAAATACTGCATTATTTTCAACAATTTTTGTATGGAGGTTACATATGAACTACGCAAATAAAGTCATGTAGTTTCGGCGTAATAAGTTTACAAGTTTCTAAAATATAGATTAATATTTCTTTGAAACGGGCCTATGAGGCCCGCTGGTCTAGGGTTAATAACATCAGTCTCGTTGATGTTACATGCTGAGCTGTCTGCAGCGAGCACGCTTAGTTAATCCAGTCACGCTTAGTTGCGCCAGTCACGCTAAGTTACGCATGTTGTGCCCAGTTACGCTACGTAACGTCTGACACGCTCACTCCTAAAAATCACAACACTTGTGTGACTGTTTCGCTAAAAATTTCAGCACTTGCCCTGGCAGATGAATTGCTGGTCTGAACGGTCGAGCTTTTCACGCATTTTAAATTCAAAAATTTTTAGGTGACAAGCAGCAGGCTGGACGAGTTTCAACCCTCCAGTTGTGTGATGCAAATTGAGTCAATCGATGCCAGATGTTCATGCCGGCGAGCTATGAATATATCGTGCTGATCAGGCCGGCCAGGCTGGAAGTTATAGCCATATGGGAAACCTAAAAATCCTAATTTTCATACGCGGTAGTAAACCTAAAGTTAAAATTAAGTATATAAAAGTTGAAAAAATATAACTCAGTACTCACTGCAGTGAGTGACAGAGAGCGCATCTTCTCGTCGACGAAAACGTGAAGTCACGGACGGACAGACAGACGGACGGACAGACGGACATGGCGAGCGCAATAGTGACTTTTTTCATAAATGAGAAAATGCGCTAAAAACACGTGTGATATGATAGCTTGGTCTCACTCGCAAAAATATGAGCAATCAATACCGAATAAAATTATTTTAATCATAATCGTTGAAAGTCACAGATACAAAATTCCAATAAAATTAGCCCATTTCATATATCATCTGGCATTTTCTCCTGAATTTTGAGACGGGCAACGCAGGTTTGCTGATCACAGATATTTATCATAAGCTGGAACTGTTGGTTCACTTTTTTATCCGCCCTACCTTGGCCTAAAATCCAGGTAACAAAACTATAACCTGAAAATTTTCTGAAAAGTACTCCACTCAATTTCTGGTAAATGTTCTTAGCATGTCTAATAAATACCACACAATGTTTAAAAGAACATCACGTCCAAAATATTTAATTTATTCGTGACATCGTAAAATTTTGTGAATTATAGCGTGCCATTTGTATGAATGAATTTGAAATTGCTTGAAGTATTTTCGAGGAATTATGATTTATTTAATTCTGGTGTTATTGCTTGAATTATAATTATTTTTTAATTTTCAATTTATTTTTTTATTGATGAACTTCTCTCTAGCCGGGATCGAAATAGAGCTTTAAGGAGAACCTAAGAACTTTATTGATGTTCTACTCTAAAGCATTGAAGAGAATTTCACCGAACTTAATTTCAGTACAGGCTCCACGAGGGTCATTCTGGGGCCATCCAAGTGTGCAATGCGAGGCGAACGCAACGCGTGTGAAGTTCAGAGCAGTTCATGGGTACTTTCATTTTCATGAATGTTTACTGCAAATGTTTATTATTTACGTGCTTGTGAACCCGAATGGGTACTATTAATTAAACTGTAGAGGGAAATATCAAGTTCAAGTTATAAAATTCGGTAGAATGTGTTTTGCCGACAGTTTTTTATTACATGGTTAATTTTTCTAACATATTGAACTCCCATGACATTTGTGAATATAACGTCAAGTACTTGAAAATATACAAACATATATGAAAAATATTTTTGAAAATAGGTATTTCTTTTCATATCTATTCATTATCAATGGAAAATGACTTCAATATTTATGGAAATGACTATGGTTATGAAGGATATTTTTGCGAAACATTCTTTTCAATTTCAACATATAAAGTCTTACAATATATATTCACGTTTCGGTTAGCGGAAAATAAGTTAATTAACTCTATTGGGCCGCGAAACCATCATCGGGCAGTACAAATAACCTTCACGCCGATTGAGAACATCGAGTCGAGCGCATGTTTTATTATACCTTTGTACCTTCGCACACATTTGCAAGGGTTCAAACTTCGTATTTTTTCCTCCTCACAAGAACGAATACATTTTTTTTCTTAGCCAGCAAGCAAAGTTGCCATTTAAATTGGGTTACAGCATTTGGATGATTAAGGCAACGTAAAGTCTGCTCTTCGTATGAAAGAATTTCTAAGTTCTCTCGCTTCTTTAATTTCCCAACTCAGTAAACTAGAGGAAACTTTCCTGATTTCTTTCCTGTCCTTGGTGACAATAAAGAACTCCAGCTTGTGATCAACAGAAACAGAAAAATGACAACAGAAAGCAAAACTTGGGGGAAAAAGCAGTCATTTTTATAGATTATAATTTCGAGGTTTCAAATGATGAATTTTCCTATCGCATTTTCTTCTGTCATTCTTTACCAATGAAACCCAAGACTCCGTGATGAAAATCGAGACTTAGAAGAGGCCCATAATTTGATTCATTATAAAGAGATTACACGAGTCGTGAAATTGAAAACTGCCCGTAACTGTAATCGAGTCTTGAAATTGAAATCTGCCTGTAACGAAGGTCATATCGAACAGTACATTTGAATAAACGATGAAAAAAAACCTAATTCAAAGTGAACCTTATTCTGAGGTTCCGAAGGTAAATAGTAGAAGAAAACAGTTCATGTCCTAAAATCCACGTCTTGACATAGCGAAAGTGCTAACTAGTCCATTGAGTGGCAGTAGAATAATCTCTAAATCATGTACCATATGTACAGTGATGTACATTGAGTCAAAGCAGGAAAATCAAATCGATGCTGGGAAAACGGATCACCCTAGTTGCATAATAATTCTAGGCTCTGAATTTAAACATTAATTTACCATTAAATACATGTGTCAATTTAATAAAATCATATGGCAAACAACGACTGAAGTAAATTAGAGACTAAGACTAGGAGTCAAATAACCGCAAATAGATCTCTGGCATAAAAAAGTAAGCTAAAGAAGTAAGCCTTCAGAAGAAACGTTCATTCAATGCCCCAGATCTCATCTCATCGAAGCCCATGTCGCACGCTCGAACGATTGACAATTTGACATTCAACCCACGAGTTCGATTCGCATCCCTGGCGGACCATCGGCTTGATGCGCCAAACATTCTTCAATAAGAGAATACCTCGAGCTGCAGAATTGGGCTCTTCTGAAATGCATTGCCAGGGCCTCAATTGCCAGGAATCCAAGGACCGTGCAGCCGCTGCCACCTTATGAATTTCAATGAGATTCATGACCTGCATACCACGCTGGAAGCGTAACTCTTTGATCGCTATTACAATGCAGCTTAAACAACAGTCGATTTTTTGGCTTACATACACAAGTTTTTAGTTTTTAAGTTTTGCTGCCGTAGCACATATAAAAAAGTATCGCTTTTATATAAGTCAAGCGTCGTCTCTCAGTAAAAGTATCACTTGTATAAAGGTATACAAACATTTATGCATTTTGATCGTTGAGCTTCAAGTTATCGAAAGTTACATTACGAGGTGTTAGGTACTATTCCTACAATATCGCATGAAATTGGGTAATGATCAAACTTTAGTGCAAACTTTGAGAAACGGACTTTCTTTTCAAAGTTTTAATTATAAAATTTTATGATGTTTTCGGTGTTGTGTAATTAGACTTTGAAGTAAATAAATAATATTTATTTTGTAAATTTAGAATATGCATGAAAGCGGTCGTAATTTGATGCATGTTAGTTTGTGGTTTGAAATTTCTGATTTATGCTGTGAAATAAAATGCGTAGGACACTCCCGAACCGATCACAAGCATGAGTATAATAATATTTCATTATATTCAAGATAAATAATATTTATTGTGAGTTGTCAGTGCCAATTTCCAATTTTAGTTATTGAAAATTTTAAATTTAAAAATTTATTTATCATCATTTCGCTATCTAATGCATTGACTGTGATCAGGAATTTCAAAATAGAAAAAAAAATAGATTTTATTTGGTCATTCGTTCATTTGGTTTATTAGGTCATTCTGGCTCTACTGTATTTATGTAAATACTGTATAGCAGATTTCGTAAGTTCAAAATATACAAATCAGATGAACGGATTCTTTCCGGTATCTGAGCCATTATATAGGGTGATATGCACCCAATGAGCCATATCCAGCACAAAGAAATCTCGAATTTCTCAGGCCCTTCACGACAGTTTGGGTTGGCCTAGAAGTTCATAAAAGTACTTTGCTGTCCTCCACGAGAGGCCGTAACTGTTTTTTACGGGCATTATAATGACGGTTTAGGAGACAAGTAACAGCTCCAACAGAAAGTATTGGCCACAACAACATAGTATTGCTGATCGTCTTACTGGAAACTCCCTGGATCGTGTACAGCTTCTAACTAAGAACAGAAAACGACACTTGTTTTTTTCCAACATCGACTCGAACATCTGTTTGCAAGATAGAACATATGCTCCTTCTTTTATAGGATGGATTAACGTTGAAATAAAACAAGGATGTTAGTCTATGTGACCTGACCCTGGCACAACGGGGCTCTAGATGCATTTATTTCTATAGAAGCAAGATAAATTTTTTTACTTACAGAGGTGGCTTGTCCAAAATAAAAAAAAAATATAACTTAGTACTCACTGCAGTGAGTGACAGAGAGCGCATTTTCTCGTCGACGAAAACTTGAGGTCACGGACAGACGGACGGACGGACAGACAGACAGACATGGCGAGCACAATAGTGCATTTTTTCCATGAATGAGAAAATGCGCTAAAAATGTCCGGTCGTCTTTGGGAATAATGAGCACGGCATATATGTGGGTAAGAAACATTCCTCACTGCACTTACAAATTGGATGCAATTTTAATCATTGCGTGTGCATAGATATACATTAGCTGCTAATAAGAAGAAAATAATTAGTTTTTGAAAATGTAGTCTCTAATTGGAATAAGGTATTTTTAGAATATTATTCATTTGGAAAACAAAATGACCTTCTTTTGACTACCAGAAAATTTAGGAATCGCTCTTCAAGAGGAATACAACTTGCATATTCATGTAATTATGGGTTTTAGGAGCAAGGAAGTGAGAGCTATAGTAGCCCTGTACTAGAAGAAAGTCTAATAAAATTTGTGATTGTAAAATTCGAGGCATGTGCATATTAAGGTTTGTGTTCTCTCTAGCGTGATTCTTTTTATATAAAGAATTTAAGGGAGTTGTGCGTGTTTTCCGATCCTTTTTTCGATTGCTTCATTAATTTATTGAATAACAAGACCCGAACCTTAATGAAAAGGTAAGCCGTACTCTATTGCCATGTCCTTCAACTCATCAGCTGATAATATCAATCCCGCGTTTACAAGATTCGGATCTCAAGGGAACGGTGCTGTAGAATGTTCGAATCGGACGGTTATTGAATTTGTTGATGTTGCTGTTCAAGGGAATAAAAAATTCTGGGATGTCATATTGCCCATAGCTGTTATTGTAGATAATGGCATTAGGCGCACTCCTATTAAAGTTTGTGCCTCCCGGCGTACATACTTAGTAAAGCCCATTATTCTTTTGATCCTACCATTCCGGTCGACGCCAGTTGAAACGGGGAAAAAATGCTCATCCAGATTTTCAGCCTGTCGAAATAAATAAGGCGGTGTTGGAAGGTGGGAATCGCTTGCATTTAATATTACGGAAAATGTATTTGTCCGTATATGTCTACATAAGTTCGAATAAAACGATGGAGGAATTTGACTGAAGAATTGGTTCAGACAACAATTGTATAATTTATATCGATGCTATTACGTCAATTAATAACAACTCTGTTTAAGAGGATGCTTATTATTATGGGTGGGTAGCTGTGTAAGATAGCAATGTTGCAGAAATGTGTTGGCGCTATGATTTTTTTGACAGGTATTTAATTGTAGAGTCATTTAAATATAGTGGATGTTAACAAGTGAGAAGTTCTAGAGAACGAAAATGGAGCTAAGAGAAGTGTGCTAAATTAAAATTTTGCAGCGTTGAGATGAACTTCATTTTACAGTAGAATACGAAGCGTCAACCGAATATTTAACTGAAAATTGATGAATGATAATGGATTTATTGTTTAAAATCGTGAGTGTCGGTTTTAAATTGAAGCAAATCATTAAAAAACGATAGAAATTTCAATTCATCGAGTGGTAATATGTTGTGGGGATAAGGTGGTTGAGGAAGAAGAACTCGATGGTGATGTTAAGTTTTACGGATATGATATGAAGTATGGTTAGAGATATAACCCTACCAAAATTTAGGGGGGTGTGTGCTTTTGA
Source organism: Hyalella azteca (assembly GCF_000764305.2). NCBI lineage: Eukaryota > Metazoa > Arthropoda > Malacostraca > Amphipoda > Hyalellidae > Hyalella > Hyalella azteca. Next base: position 12,139 of record NW_025932968.1, read on the forward strand.
ATTATGAACTCTTCAAGCTTGATTTGAGCGTAAATTAGCGGCTCTATTTCCGCTTTATGCTCTGGCTGTACGAGCAAAATAAGCGCCTGGGCCTATACTTTCAAAAAAAGTCACGAGATCGTAGGTTGATCAGCCAATCATTGACGGCCTTTCGAGCAAAATCCACCAATCACAGACAAAAAAATAGAGCGTAAGTACTTACGTTCACTTAGCGAGTTTTGAAAGTATGGCCCCTGATTAGAATCCGGTCCATTCCTTGACAACCTGGGGCGAGAGCGGGGCGCGCGTATATGGCACCTGATACATTCTGTACGGACTTAATTGGCCGAATCTGAAAAGTGCGTTAAAAAATCTACCTTCTTTCCTTATAATGGGGGAAGAAGGGGGCGTTTCATTACATACATTGCCCTTTGCATTGCCCGATTCTACCCCTACATTTTACCCCATTCACCAGTGCTAAACATTATTCTCTTTTTCGGGTGACAATTCCTTCTCTATTTCGTAACGTGAAATTATTGGTGCCATAAGTGATTTAAGGTGATGTTTTTCCCCTAACATGGGACCCTATACATGTGCACATGTAGGTCGATTTGGAGTGGCCATATATGACTGCAATAAATCCAAAATACTAAGTACTGATCGAATGATGTAACCTATGAACCTAATTGGTACGATATTCAGTTCTCAATGAGTACATTTATTGAAATTTTTGCTGCATGGAGTACCGTATGCAGTGATGTAATCACAGTGGCGTCACAACTTTAATTAGAAATACCGAATGTGGGATTAAAATGTAATCTTTAAGCATTCAAATGGTAGTGGGTGTGCTTATGGAATAAATGCGTCCGAATTTGAGTGATTCTGAAATTAAAAAAAGGAGTCCCGTTGCTAAGTCTGCGAAAATTATAATGCCTTTTAATAGACCACATGGCGGTTGATACAGCCGTTCGTTATCAGAAGCAATCCATTTCATTCATCAAAGTTTCTCTATAAATTTACAAAGGCTTGAAAGTTGTGCAAGGCTTTTAATTCTCCGGAGAGCCTCTTTCAGCGGAAACTTTTATTCACTGGAAGATAAAAAACAAACTTGAGATGGCTTTCAGTCGCCCTACGTAATAAATATGATTCACGTTAATGTAACCCGTCTACTGAACCTGATTGTGGTAATTACCATTTGCCGTGAGGTGAGTTATCGATAAACTGACAACCATCGTCAGGCAACTCACTGTGATGAACCATCGTTAGGCAACTCACTGCGATGACAACCATCGGCAGGCAACTCACTGTGATGACAACCATCGGCAGGCAACTCACTGTGATGACAACCATCGGCAGGCAACTCACTGTGATGACTCTTATACACATCTAGATGTGTATAAGAGACAGCCACACGGCAGCTGGGGAGATGCTCCCAGCACCACACGGCAGCTGGGGAGATGCTCCCAGCACCACACGGCAGCTCTCAGGCACGCGCTGTCCCCTCTTACCCCTCGAGTCCCACAACTCCCCGGCCTCTGGGGAGGAAAACTTGAAGTTTTCCCTCATTTCCGTGCAGGATAATTTTTATCCTACGTCTGTAATGAACATGAGCGTAGTAATAAACTTAAATAAAAACCAGTACATTACTGCTGCCAGTACATTACTGCTTCATGAATGACACGTACAGTCCTTAAGGAATTTGCCGTAAATTGACAAACCTCAATGCTGTAAAATTTAATCTGGAATTCATTAAACAAGCGTGATCTGTACTACTATGTACATGGATTTTATTTAAAGGCGACGTGGAGAACCGTACGAAGATATGACCGTCATGGAAGGCTCGTATTTTTTTATCAGAGGGAATGGGCATTAATTTTTTTGCACGTTCGCCGTAAGTTATATTCTTATTCGAAAAAGCGGTACATGTAGGAACGTTTAACACGCTTATTTCATTCATTTGAATGTAGAGTCGTTTGCTAAGTGCGAGCTTTAACACTCGAGGAGCTTTACAGATTTATTGCGATTTGAGTGAGCGGAATTGTTGCGATTTTAGGCGGGCGCTGAACTGAAAAGAGAATAAACTAAGTCGACAGATGTCGTACAAGTTCAATACAAAGATTTAGAAAGGTGCAATTTGAAAATGAACATGAATAATTTTTTGGACCCGATGCTATATAATACATTCGTAATTTTGTTTTGTATAAACAATATTAGGACGGAACTCACAGCCAAAGTAATTATTTTTACGGATTCCAACTGCAAACTAATTGAACGTTTTCGAGATAATCTTCCCAGACGATTTTATTATCAAAATTTGTGAATTGAAAATATCCACAATTTATTACTTGAATTATTGATTCAAACAAAAATACTATCGATTAGCTAACAAAAAAGTTTTAGATGCATCATTTTGAAAGTTTTTGTTAAGTTTCATAAAAAAGCTAAGCTATTGCAGGGTCTTCATTTAGTTGCGTATTTGATGGTTTATTTGATGGTCTTCAATTGGGTCAGCGTATTTGCTGGTTTATAAGAACTGAATAAGAGCGATTCGGAGTCTTTCTATGTTTCTTAAAGATGGCTAATCATAAAGTTTTGTATCTCTCAAACAATTAAGGTTTAGTAGATTTGAAGGCCATCATTATTTCACAAGTAAGCTCTAATTATTGATTTCTATACATTGATTTGTTTACATATTGATTCAATTTAGTCTAATTATTTATCATTATCGATTCAAATTCAAACGTGTATATTTTTTTAGAAATAACTTCAAATTAAATCTACAATAAATCGTTATTAATAGAAACAGAATAATAATTAAAAATTTCTCAATGTACAGTTATAGAGGCAGTTTTACTGTCATTCACTCACTGCCTTACATCTGAACGGTTGTAAAAATTAACAAAGAAGTATTTCTTAATCATATTTTCATTTCCAAGTCTCGCCTAAATCCTCGTTGTTGACGGGCACAAAAGCTCGCGGCTCGCATGCGCTGTCAGGTAAGCGGATAACTACCAGCTCTCCGGACAGAACTTTTTACGAACTCCTGCCGTCCGCACGCATATTAAGCGCGACAGCCTCTGGAAAATAGAGACGCAATCTTGCCATCTCGCCCTGAACCAACAGTCGGACGCCCATAAATTGAACCTTAAATATTAAACGCGCTTCCCACGCAACGAAAGCTCAAAACGCTTCAAATCTGCGCTGTAAGAAAAATCACCGTTAAACAGTCTCACCAGCGTTCTATATTGGCCGGCCGACACGTGAAAATAAACATCAAATGGCCGTTTTCATTCAAAATTAACGCTAGAAACCCGTACAACATTTGAAAAAAATGGACAAAACGGTTTATTTGCAAGTGGAGGCCGGCTAAAACGCCGGTGAGTCCGTTTTTTACCGCTTTTTTGAACAGTGTGGAAACTGGCAATGAAATCCTTATGCCTGTGGTGATTATTTCCGAAAATATGCTTTTGTGTTGTGCATTCAGGACTGAGTTACAGGAATGACACTGAACATAATTGATGAGTTTTCAAAGGAGGATCTTATGATCCAAACTTAGATCTGAGAGTCTGCGCAATGAAGATATTCTAATTGAAACGAAGAAACAATTCCAATTGCAACACGACAAATGATTACTTTTTGTTGTCTTAATATATATAATTGATATTAATAAAATATCTTAAAGGCTTAATTCTCGATATTTTTATAGTTGCGGGCGAAAAGGTGATAAATTTGGGTGAAGAAAGGTGATGACAATTTTAAAGGCATAAATTCCATTGAGTTTGCAGTTTTAAATTGGTCTAATTAACATAAAATCGCAGCGTCGGCGAGTACTTGGGATTTATTATACAGATCAAGAGTCCAATAAAGCAACTGAAATGAGAATACGCTGCCCTGATATTTTTATGGTCAGAATTATTAGACTGGAAGCGAGTGGCATCTGGATACCGAGTGTCGCGCAGAACGAAGTGGCCGCGACATCGCTGATTATTGCACAATAAAGCTGCTGATTATTGCACAATAAAGCTGCTGATTATTGCACAGTAAAGCTGCTGATTATTGCACAATAAAGCTGCTGATTATTGCACAATAAAGCTGCTTTATTACGCAGCTGTCAGCAGCCCGGTCGTCTCGATGACTTCCCGGCATACAAGTATCATTTGTACTTTGATTCTCTGCTTGTTGTTCGGAGTTAGACACGTGCTAACGACATTATTTTCTGTGGAGTTTACACGTCATTAAGTCTCTAGGTAATTTATCACACCTCATTATTAGAAAAACTGCATTCATTTTAGGTATTGAAAAGATTTACGGTCTTCTTTAATATGAGCCAAAATGTTTATGTGATCATAAATTGACCAAACCATCGTCAAACTATAATTCCGTCTTATTAAAAAAGATGTGTTATCCGTGTAAAATAGAATGATGTGTCGTGAGTGGTGCGAATATTTCGTGACAAGATCGACTTTTACGGTAGCGTTCGAAATTATACGAGGTGATGTGGAAGCGCTAGAGTGGAGCTAACTGCGCGGTGTATCCATTTTAGCCCCAAGGTATGGAATTATTTAGTGAAAATTACAAGGAGCTTTGTAAGGACCGACAACAAAGGGTTAGTAAACAATAATTTTACGACAAGAGGATGATGAAGTAAGGCGTAACATGTGTACTCACTTGGCTATCACGCGCATAAGTCAATTGATATTTATATTAGACGAAAAATGACGTGTTTCATATTAAGAGACATGCCTGCATGATTAAGGGGATACCTTAAAATATTTATGGCGAAATAAATAATAAATTTATCTCATTCAGAGTTACCACACCTGTAAGCTTACGTCAATTTAATTGAAGTGGATAATAATTATTGATATATATATTGCATTTACCAATGAGTTTTTGATATTTAACTACAATAAGAGAATATGACTAGATATATTCACAATTATCTGAATGCTTCCCGTTCATGAAAATGACGATGAATCTCATGAGTATCATGTTATTCCTCATTTATTGTTATATTAAAGGACAGTAAGTATTGCGTAACCTCTAAGGAATATATTCAAGCCAAAAAATTCACAATAAACAGAGAAATTGAATAAAAGTATTTCAGTAAACTGTGAAATATTTCAAGGTGCCTATTTCAAAAGAGAAATAAACAGGTCACCTCATTTCCAAATTAAAAAAAATTCGAAACAGAATTCAGTTTTAAATACTAACTGCAAGAAAATTCTATAAAAATTACCTAAACTTATTACCATTCAGCTGTCTAAAAAACTTCGCCGGAAAGTTCGGACCCTGTCTTTGTTTAACGCAATTTATTCCACCTTCACTAGATAGAACAGAACGCCGTTTGAAGTTAAATATAATGAGTACATTATCAGCTGCAGGACTAATTCTAATAAATTTATATCAGATGCAGGACTAATTCTGCGACCAACAATGACATGAGAAAATTTGTGTATCTATTTAAGTACGAGTACATAGTTAATTCTAGTGCATCCCTGGTAAATGGCGACCTTCTTGATAACGTTTGTATTAAACTCATGAATCTCTTCATATTTAAATTCCACATGTATTACATATTTTACTGCAGGAACTGTCCTTAAAACGAGACTCGAATATAAAGACAAGATTTTCTAGTATTTATAAGCAATAAAGTCGAGAAAATTATAAAAAATTATAAATAAACTGGGACTTGATGAAAATATAGTTTTAATTCAAGAGCATGACAAATTAGTTTCCAAACTTACCATTCAAGAGATGGAAATAACCTGTCAAAAATTACGGCGATTAAAAGCTAAGTTCTAATTAGCTCACACCGCAGACAAACGAGAGCGACAGTCGACCGTAAATTATCTAATTATCACCAGCAACGAGCAAAAATCATCGCTAATGAGGCCGATTGATCTCATTTTTGTTGTGATACTGCCGACAGTGACACGCGGGCCGCGGGATTCTAGGATACCTTTTCACTCAAGATAATTTCGTCTCATGCGAAATTTATAAGTTTTGAAGGTATGGGGATTTTTAAATTAATTATTAACTAGAAATAATTATCTAATAAAGAACGTTAATCTCCTGCAGTTTACGACTTACTCATCTCAGGCTTAATTCTCCTTGTTTGTATTTGAACATGTCAGGTTCGAGTTTAGTTGAAATAAATAAATGAGTCTTGGCTGAAAAGTCGAAAACTAGAAGACATTTCGGCTTTTCAGAATTTCCTGTCAGTAAAGTTCCTCGAAAGAAACGAAACGTGAGGCGTGAAGTTCCGTGCTGCGGATTTCTCGACATGTCAGTCGTCGCGACCAGAAGGAGGAAATTCTTCAGCCGGAAAGCTGACTTTGTTTACTAGTTATAACTAATTTCAGTTTGCCTCGTTTAGTGGAACAGGTTAATGAGAATAAATTAATCGAAATACATGTGGAGTGTGAATATTATACTTACAAGAAAAGATCTGTTTGTTTTGAGGTGCATATAAGAACGTTTTATAATGTTTTTTATGTAATTTACGTAAACTTTATCGAACATAAATTTTGAGCTTATTCCTAAAATTTTTGACAAATTTGAATGCACATAAAAATTAGACAATAACTGTTAAAAAATGTGCTGCTTTCCATTCATTATTATCTGGCTAAATAGCTTTAAACTGTCAAGTCAGGAAATCTGTTATTGAAACTTCACAAGGAATTTTAACCTGGTTGAATTACACGCTTTTTCTCACTAATATATAAACTGCAATTGGAATTTCTTTGGACTCAAGCAGAATGCTCGAATGCTTGTGGCTTTTGAGAGATACCGTATTTGTAGCTCCTGAAGAGTGTTTGCGACTTCTGGGGATGTTTTTGGCATCTGGTGAATGTTAGTGGCTCATGAAGAATGTTTGCAGCCCCGGAAGAATGTTAGTGGTTTTTGGAGGATGTTTGTGGCTCTTGAAGAATATTTCCGTCAATTGAAGAATGTTGGTGGCTCTTGAAGAAGGTTTGAGGTTCCTGAAGAATGAGGTATCGTTGTAAACTTTTTTAGTTCTAGACATTGCCATTCCAGGCCGTGCGGGGAAATAAGATTTTCAGGACTTGAATTGAAATGTGTTCATTTTATTAAAGACGTAGAAGAAATCTGAAAGATATAAGTCTTGAGCGCATCCAAGAATTGATTAACGCTGAATTCATTGAATTAACAGTAATTTATTTGCTCATTTAAGATCTAATTGGCTGTGTGATGATGTTGGGCTCAGTAGGTAGATAAAAAGCTTTTATATTTATTTAAGAACAGTTTAGAATCGCTAACATTACTATGTATAACTATTAAACTACAGAGAGACTACTGAGAGGAGAGGGACTTCGCTCTGTTCTGCCGAGACAAACAAATGACACAAATAAATACACGTCGAAATGAACAATACAGAAAGATAATTCAATGATACAAAATACAATTCATAGACACTTATTGAAAAGTCCTAATCCATTTTCACTCGTACCTGCGACTAGCGTCTTGCAGCCTATTATAGCTCAGTCAGCCTCGCAGGGACACCAGAGACAAAGGTCTCCAACTTGACTGGCTAGGCCTTACAACAGGTACTATTCCGACAAGTAGTGCGGATAATATTCTTACAGGCTGCTCTCATTAAGGGATTCATCGGTATCATAAAACTATCAAAAGGTTTCAAGTACTAAGGTCGAAAATTCGCATGTTTCTAAGCGTGGTAAATGAATCAATACTAAACATCGCAGGATTCACAAACTCAAAATCTTATAACTTAAATACAAATTATGGAGTAATTTTAGACTGTGAAATGTGAATATGTTAACTGCTTCGAATCATTAGCTGTGTTGTTCATGAACTAATTAAAGACAAACAATGAGATAATTAGGGCACCGCTGCTCAGCTTGATGCTATCAAATCGAATTTTTGGCTGCAATTTTCTCATTTTTTCAATTTTATTTGTCCAAAATATTCATAAAATATAGATTTATATGAATAATTCCGAAGAAATACGTCAATCAATTTAATTATTTTACATATTTTCAGGTTTTCGTTACTTTATGTAGAATCAAGCCAGTAACTCTATCCTACATCAGAAGTGGTAAAATCTTGCCGAAATGGAAATTACAGAATATCTTCGTTCAATTACGTCTAATTTACCGATGCTGAAGGAGCAAAATAGCTCGATCTTTTCGACAAAAAAAAATCATCCCGCGCCAGCCAGTATCCGATGTCTATCGCGTTTGCCAATAAGCATTTGAAATACATGAACCATACAAAACTAGGCAATACGTTAACATTTACTGCAATTCTGAAATTGGCGAATGACAGAGCAGCATTCTTTGGAAAATTTCGCTAAATTTGCCAGCCAATCACTTAATTTGCTGCTCCTGCGTAAAAACATGAAAAGGCCATATTGCGACATATATAAAAACATGAAAAATGCCGTATTGCGACACGTATAAAAAATGCCGTATTGCGACACGTATAAAAAATGCCGTGTTGAGACACGTAAAAAAATATTAAAAATGCCAAAAATATATTTTACTGTGCAGCTGTTGCGGACCAAAAACTTTTCTTTCGTGCGTGGGCAATCGTGAATAAAGGATTCGCAAAACTCGACCCGAGATCAATGCAACCTATAATGAAAAAATTCCTTGACCGTATATTTTTTCCGTTGTCAAGATTTCAATAAACAGCGTAAGGGCGGATTGCAGCGGGTAATGTTAATGAGCCACGCACAGTATTTTTTCCTATACATAATTTCAATGGGCGGCATGCATGGAAAAATGAAAAGGGATTTCATTCTGATTTGCGAATGAGCTTGATGATGACAGATTTAAATGTTATAAAAAGTATTAAAAATAGAAGCTCAATTCAGACTAATGAGACACGAGACTAATTTTTTCACTCTAGTCATTAGCTAATTTTCTGATGTAGCTCTGCGACACACAAAAGAGCGATGATTTTTAATTTTGATCACTAGCTCACCATTAATGATCGTCCGCGCTTGCTTATATCATTACATTCCTTACAATACGATATAGATTTAACTTTATTTGGGATGATGTTGAACAATAACACCGAACTGAATTTAATGCACCACACTTCTTATTTTCATTTACTAAATCATGCATCACTTGCTCATGCATCAATTGCAAAAATTATAGATAAATAAATATAATAAAAATCTTCATTTCCATCTGACTATTTATGATGAATTTATAACGACTGTATAACGTCACACTATAAGTTAAAATTTTACTTGAATTCACATAGAGCAGCACCATATCCCTGCCATAAAATACCCACGAAAGGAACAATATCATTATTTACATTCGTGTATTGCAGGAGCAGATTTGATTTTCAGTACAATAAGCATTCGTGGAATAATCTACCTGTTTTTTTTTCTTATAGTGAAATAATATTATTGATCTGACGAATCAAAGACAGCAGTGTAGATAATGCAAGTGATAGTTAAAACTCTAAATTAAAAATAAAAATAAATATTTGCAGTATTGTATTTTCCTGGGAAAGCACTGACTGTAAAGATTTCGTAGATTAACAACAATTTTATTCTATTTTAAAAACTTCACACTGTTATGCACGATCGTAGCCTCGTATTGTAGAGGTCTACGTGCACCATACCCACGACAATACCAAGTTGAATTTTCGAGCATACTTGATTCAGTTTAGTGCATGCAGCTGCTATTCAAAATAAATTTTCTTCTCTAAGCTTTATTCCATCAAAGAAATTAATTAAATTAAGGTGAAGTATAACTGAAACTAAATGGATAATTTTATGAAACGAAGGACCATAAAAATTTCCAACTTCTAAAACAAAAAGTAATCCCAGACTTTCATTCTAACCCATAAAAAAACTTTACTATCGACGCTGATAAAATACACAGGATGCAGCCTGAGCCTCTTATTACTCAATAAAAAATCGAGCAAACGTCTGCCAAAGCTTTATTCTGGCCATCAAACGCGGCCGCCTCGGAGATGGACAATCCGGCGCATGGCGAGACAAAAATGACCGTTGTTTGCGCTGGATTCAGCGTAGGATTCAGGGTAGGATTCAGGGTAGGATTCAAGGGTACTCAAGGCAAGATTCAAGGATACTCAAGGCAAGATTCAAGGTAGGATTCAGGAAAGGGTTCAGGGTAGGATTCAGGGTAGGATACAAGGTAGGATTCAAGGTAGGATTCAAAGTATGATTCAAGTTAGGATTCAAGGTAGGATTCAGGGTAGGATTCAGGGTAGGATTCAAGGTAGGATTCAAGGTAGGATTCAAGGTATGATTCAAGGTAGGATTCAAGGTAGGATTCAGTGTAGGATTAAGGGTAGGATTCAGGGTAGGATTCAAGGTAGGATTCAAGGTATGATTTAAGGTAGGACTCAAGGTAGGATTCAGGGTAGGATTCAAGGTAGAATTCAAGGTAGGATTCACGGTAGAATTCAAGGCAAGATTCGAGGCAGGATTCAAGACAAGATTCAATGCAGGATTCAAAGATAGATTTTGGGTAGGATTCTGAGTTATATACAGTACAGCATTCAAGACAAGATTCATGGCAGGATTCAAGGCAAGATTGAGTGTCAATTCAAGGCAAGATTCGAGGTAGGTTTCAGGGCAATATTCATGGTGATATTTGAGGCAAGATTCATGGCTGGAATCAAACTATATTCAGGGCCAGCTCAAGGCTTGATTCAAGGCAGGATTGAAGAATAAGACACAAAATTATGTTAGTGAGAATAATCTAGTAATCTAGTCGACAGAAAGACGATGAAAATAGCGAAAGTAGAACAAATACAAAAGTAGTATCTAAATTCGGAGGTAAACAGGCTATGATTACAAATGAGTGAGAACACGATTTGAGAACGAGATAAAACTTCCTAATAAGCGTTGCAGGAAGAATTGCGTGGTGACTGGAGTGACTAGTCGCCGAATACCGAAGTAGGATGTTTGAAAATTTCATTATTATCAGTCTTATTCGTGAAGAATTTGATTGCAGATAGACTAAAAATCTAGCAAAACCGGAATGGAAACTATAAACACCATGCCCGGTGAGCATCGATTTTTAGTTAATATTCTAGAAATGCACCTTCATGACGTTCATTTACTACATTTTCTATTTCCCCAAGAATTATTAATTAGGTAATTATTTCAACGCAAAAAGCATTTTTAACTAAATTTTGACTAGAAAAGGGAAGTTAGAATTAACGAAAATGAGCTTACTGGCTTTTTAACTAAAGCAAATCGTAACGAAATCGCCGCTTACAAAGTACGAAAAAATAACTCTAGTGGTAGCTACACGGCCAAAAAGTGGCAATTTATATGTTACTGTGCAAGCAATTGGTCTCAAAAAGTCATATATCACACATATGGAAATTTTCGCCATCACTTGTACCTATTCTCTTTGAAACTCATCTGCTCAGGTGTTAGCGGGCAGACTAATGCATTATTTTCACATTAACTTAGGCAGAATTTACGACCATTCTCTGCGTAATCGCCCAACATCAGCAACCTGCTTGGGAAATTGTCCTAATAAATTGTCGCAATGACCTCAAAAGAAATTGGATGCTGCATTAAAGTCTTAAGCTTACATTAGTCGGGCTTTAACTTGTGATACGCAGCCCATGTTGCCCACAAGCCCACCATTGTCATGAATAAGTGACTGAGTTAACATCCGTATGGCACTGACACGTTCACTCTATAATTTCTGATTAACTAAGACTCAGTGGAAATTAAGGAAATTATCAATGAAAGGATGAACTGAAAATCTAGTGACCCTCTAATTAGTTATTTTGATTAGTTCCCTCTGATTGGTTCCTATTTTAGGTTTCCTTTCACTAGTCACATATGTGATTAGTTCCCTCTGTTGAGTTCTCATGATTAGTTGCCACTTTAGTCTACAGCTAACGAATCTCAGGCTGATGGGACAATACACGCATTGATTATTTTATATAAGTACACGCTTATCCATCTCTAGTCGATAAGTTCAGATGTTAGTTTATTCTATCAACAAACATGACCTAAAACCACCTTCCCACGTCAAATAATGAATGGAATCCTTCACAATTCTGAGTTCTGCTGCGATGGCGGAGGCAGGTCATCAAATGCGATGCGCAGCACCGCGCGCCGCTCAAACAAAGCGTACGAACGCAGGCAAATTCTGACGGCATTGACGCAAACAAAGCGTACGAACGCAGGCAAATTCTGACGGCATTGACGCTGTCTCTTATACACATCTAGATGTGTATAAGAGACAGAAAATAAAGCAGGCCTATAGCTGGACACGGAGAATTTCAGACAACTTTGCTTGGTTCCTTCCCAGTCAGTAGAGTTTTGCCACCTAAAATAAAGCGAGTCTATAGCTGGACACGAAGAATTACAAAGAACTTTGCTTGGTTCCTTGCCCAGCTGTAGGGTTTTACCAGGTAAAATACAACCCGTCTATAGCTGGACACGGGGCATGTAAGAGGCAGAAAATCAGGATACCTGTGATTATGACACGTTCTATGCGAATTTTAATTATATTTCTTTACACGCTCATTTACATTACTTGTTGAAGGTTTAAGTATTATTAACGCAACTTTGCAATGAGAAATAGTAAATAAGTGTAATGGTAGCCCCAAAACACAAGATTTTAAAGAATTTTTTTCTCAAATCATGCCGCAGGAAATATGAACTGAATTTTCTCAAATTGATTGATAGTCTTTGGTTTTAAAATTGATAAGTTTTCGTGAAATTATTTTAGATTTTTATTGTCTAAATTTCTTCCACGAAAATATTACAAATTAATAAAAAATAGGAAGGATATTTTCTAAGAAATGCAACGGTCTGCATGTTATTTCGTGAGAGTGATACAATTTCGTAGATACACTGACTAACTTATTCGTTTCCGACCATGAAGTGACTTGAGAATTGAATGCCTGGAACAGTGAGGGAAAAGTAATAGGATCAATATTCAAGGAAGTTTCATGTTGTTGTTTCTTGCGTGTAAAAAGTGTGTGAACTCTTAATTTTAAAGCCTAATGCTAATGCTAATTATGCGCGCCGTAGTTTTTTATTAAAATTTTTAGACAGAAAAATCTTAATGTTTAGAAATTGTCCTTAATATTAAAATTTGTCGGCAAATCAGTCGAAAAATGAATAAAAATTGCATGTTTCTGGAAAAATTGAACAGAGACCTTTGTAAAATGTGCAAACATAATTATTTTTATATCAAATTCGGAGGCCAATAATTTTCAAGAATTCAATGATCACGTTAAATGTAATTAGGCGCGTAAATTAGGCTGGGAATGTTGGCGTAGGAAGCTGATTTAGATGCGCTTTCGTTTCGTTTTAAAACAAATTTCGTTTAAAATTCCTGAAAAACGCGGCAGCTAATCAAAGCCTTTTCAGCCTGCCTTCGATCTTCTTTAGGCTTACGGATCTTATTTTGGAAGACTTTCAAAGCAGCACCCGAATATTTTCTAGACGTGTAAAGAATTAAAATTTTAAGCTCATGCGCTGGTTATCCATATTGGACTATATATATATATATTTCACAAATCAACCAGAGAAAGTTATCAGTGGTCTATCGATGGAAAGCAGGTGTTTAATACATGGTCTCATATGATGTATTTTCATATTGGGTTCAAATTTGCAACGCTAATTTGCTGGCGATGGCCATAATTTGTTAACTAGAAGAATTTACAATACAGAATTTAAAAAACGTAGATGAATTGTTCGTTCATTGATGGCGACATTTTTCGCCGCAGTGTATTCTTGACAGGGAGGAAACTCATGAACTAATTTTGTGAAAAGAGAAGTTGTAATTTATTACAAGATATGAATAATTATTGTACCGTTAAAAGAAGTCAAGAATGTACAGTATATTCATGGCTACGAAGGGAATAAGATATCTTATCACAGTGAAATAAAAGTGCAGTTGTTGTCATGCAAAACGAAGCGCACTCCAGGTTATATTTCCTCCGGAGGCAGACGTGTAATGCGCGCGTGCAAGCAGGACAGCCGGGCAGGGATTCAATATTGGATTTATCGTGTTTTTTTATTCTCATCGTTAAATCTTAACGTTATTGTACGTTTTACGGTGACCGAAGTTTCCTGTATAAATAATTCATGTGTCTCATAAAATGTACACAATGAGGTTAAGGTATATCTTCGATGAAGACGAACTCAACTGGCCTAATGTCTAGGCCATTTAATTATTTTAGCTGAACTAACATTTTTAGCGAAGGGAAAACTATTTGTTTGTCTGATGAACTTTCTAATATATATCATTTGGAATAATACTCCAGTTTAGGGAAACTGTTCTGGATAAAACTTTGTGTAGCAATTTATTTAATTTTGTATCTGAGGTTGAATATCATTATGTACTGCAGTTGATAACATGATTACATGTCCTCAAAATAGGAGGCAAATAATCTACATTACCTTGATTAAACAAGTAATTCATATCCATATCTAAAATACACAAACATTTACCCATAAAGAGACTAGAGTTCTGAGTAATGTAGTTCTTTCATTCTGAAGGAATACCTGAATCATATGTTGAGGCTGATAGGAGGATATGAAATATCTAACCAGTTTATTGATGCATGATGCTCTTGCTGCTGAACAAGATGAAATAAAATCATATTGGTTACGAGTTACCTATTAAGAAAAATGTTGATACTCCATAGAAGAAACTACAGTACAAACTTCTTATCATAATAAAGGCACTTTAATCATAAACATTTTTATACGATAGAGACGAAACCAAACAAACCTACTTACTAAAGGAAAACCCTAGCGATAAAATCCTTATGTAATATTGGCACAACCAAACACAAAAACCTTACATAATAAATGAACAACGTAACTAAACCATCCATATAAAAAAAGATCAAAACCAAACCTTTAACAAATGTATCCAGGAGACAAGTCAAGAGGGCGTATCAGTGCTACAGACAGAAACATTTCGGAGAGATTTACATTTAAGGTTGGAAGCGCACGACGGGCCGTGTGAAGGTTCCAGCGTCAGTTGTTGTTACCGTACGTGTCTAGCATCACAGATAATGGTTTTAATCGTATGTACATCTGACATCATTATTAATGTATGTTATTGTATGTATGTCTGTCATCAAATTTAAGTGGTTGTAATCGTAAGTACGTCTGGCATCAAAGTTAATGGCTAGTATCGTACGTACGTCTGTAATTAATGTCAATGGTTTTTTATCGTACGTACATCAGGTAATGTTTTCAACAGCTGATGTTTCAATTATTGAGAATTATTTAAATTATTTTCAAAGGCGGCCAACCTCACCGCCTTTGAAATATTATGAGAAGAATCGAACTGCAAACGTTTTATTTGAACTGCATACAACCAATTTTGTGAACCGTTCAATTCAATTAAACTTTGCTCATCGTAAAATTTATATTTTAAATTATACGGTAACAGAGAGGTTTTCTAAATGACATTCAACAGCACTTCATCAGCTATAACTTCATCGGGGAACTATTATGCGGTTCATAGGAAGCTGCTCTAACATCAAGCAGGAAACTTGCTCTCGTCGCATGAACTTGAGAACAAACTGAAGCCAGTTTTTAGTGCCCAAGTTGCTCTGTGTTCTCGGAACGCTCTAAGTTGGCCAAGTTATAAGTCAGGAAGCCAGCGCTTTCATGGGAGAAGAGTAAGCAAGTTTGTCAAGTGAATGGTTTTATTGAAGCTTTTCGATCGATAAGAACTCGTATGAATTAATAAAACGACACGACATCCCTATTATGAAAATATTTTTTCTGCTTCATCTTGAGAAGGGTGTTGGAAGAAAGCGATGCGATTATGGTAATTAATTTAGATGTTCAGTTTCTGACTCAATAAAAACCTTTTTCATGTTCAGGTTATGTACAGCCGAGGAGTGAACATTACTACAACCTCAGAGCGGGAAATTGTATTTTCCGTAACAGAGATCATTCCTTTCTCATCTTTGTAACGGAGATGAGAAAAGAATGCGAACAAGAAATTCTGAAACAAACAAATATATTCAGGTCGTCTTCACTAACAAACTTTTGACGCATATTCTTTAACCGAATTGTCACTACACTCGGCGCAAAATTTTTATGAGTCGGCTGGCCACCCGATCGAATTCAGTTTCTTGTCAGAATCTCCTTTCTGACTTTTTTGTTTCCTAAGAGTATGACATGGGTTGGGCGAGCCGAGTCATACCGAGCTGGCAAGCTGCCCAGAGGCTGCCCTTCGAACCCTGAGCCGAAGCTGACATAGAGAAGCTGATTTACGTACGTGCTTTCCGAGTCCTAGGCGGTCCTAATGCAGGGTCGCTCATGGTTCGAAATTTTGTTAGTGTTTGAAACGAAAAATTATACTGTCGAGACCGTCACAGCAATACATGCTTTTACGCAACTGTATATCATGAAATATTGAGTATTTATGGATATTTATCGTCATTATGTGTGAAGTTTATGCAATGGAATTTTTTTTTTTCACATTTCAGAGTTTTAAGAAAAATTAAAAGAGCTTTCCTTTTTGTCAATGGTCTAGTAAAACCAGTGTCCGAGTTGCGACTCGGACTGCGAGATTTTAGATTCGGTCTTGACAAGATGACCTCCAATTTAATTCAACCGCTAAATAATTGCAAGCCTGCCCCAGCTACAATGAAACACCTACAATACAATCAACATTAATTGCAACGTCACAAATAAGTACGGAGACAAAATATTTTACCTTCACTTCCTCAATTCAATAAAAAAACAGAGAGATTCCAAAACCGTCAAGTCCTTTCACCTCCTCATTCGTTAGATTTACATTTTTTTTTAATTTTTATCACGAAGAAAAGCGGACGCAATTCAAGGTCTCATGATGTCTAAGCAAAACTTGTATTTTTAGGGAAATTGCGGCTTTCCAAAATGTATTCATGCCTTGGAAGCAAATAAAGAACTTTGAATAAAAACCGAAATGGCACAACTCGAAACCACCACTAGAGATTCTCCTGTGTTTCAGACTACAATTTATTTTATTAGTTTTCTCGCCAAACCTAAATTTTGGGCACAAATATTTATTTTGGGTTCTTTATGACGCGTTGCAACTTTAAAGGTGGAGACTTGTATCATTTCCTCTTCACTACATGAAAGTTTAAATTGCCGAATTATGCGAGCAGTGGTAAGGAAATGGGCATTCAATTTTCTAGAAGAAGCCGTCTTTGTTCAACTCTACATAGGAAATTTACCTTAGCATTTGACAATCAATAATTGAAACAATGGCTCTAAAGCTGCTCTTACAACTAACAAAAAGCTGGAACTGCCCAACACGCGAGTTCACGTCATATAGCGATTTATTTACCAAGTCATCCAGTCAATGGCTGGAAGACCACAGACCAAGTCTTGTGGAAAACGGTAAGTGCTTTTTATCGAAGGAGTACTCATGAGATATACTTTGAAAGTTGTTCAATGAACAATCAATAACATTTTTAGCTAAGTTTCAGTTGAAGTAGAGAACCAACAGCAGTTTACTCTCTGATATTCCGTAAATTGTTTCCCTTCTCATATTTCTCCCCACTAACAAGAAGGCACCGTCGACCACCGGCCTTCACAGCAGTAAAGTAATTAGTATATCGCGTGCAGGTCGGCGGCAGCGAGTGCAACATCAAAGGGTGTGACATGAATATTTTATTGCTGAATAAACACTTTCGGCGCATCAAATGCCCTCTAAACCCATGAGGCCACAGCTAGACAAGCCTCACAGGCAACCTGCTCGTCCTTATCTGCGTAAACGCTGACCCGATGCCAATAAACTTTCTCAACCTGATGCGCACAATTCTGTTTAAATTTCAGAATTTAAATTGGGAATTCCTGCTAAAACGTCAAGTGGCCCATCTCTAGGCGATTAAACTGTCCTCATCAGCGCACCGGACACGCAGAAGTGTATTTATCTGTTCACCTCATTCCTCAATTGTTATGGTCCTCAATTCCATCCATCAAAAAGCGCCGCTGCTGTTTCAGCCCATATAAATAACCTGATTATTATAAATGAATAATCAGTAACGTCGATGACCAGCTGCCGCTTACTCGACCAGTAAGTATTAAAATTGAGGGTAAAAGTATGATGCATATGCGGTGACTTGTGTTGACGATGCAGGGATACTTTTTTCGTGATGATCCTTCAAAATTTGGTTTCAAAAAATGAACCTTCGTGACGGAAAAATTTAATTCGGGTGGCATGATCAGTTCTCAATGCGTAAAAATAGAAATCTCATAAGCAAGACAAGTCAGCCATACCTCTGAACGAGACTCGCCAGACACAACGGATGTTAGTTGGCAAATGTCGATCGTTTGTTAATCGTAACAAGCCTAAACAATCTGCATGTCTGCATCGTGGCTAGCCGCTCGATCAGAATTTGAAACGTCAAGCGAAGGCCAGAAACATATGATCATGAATTATACCAGTGCTTAACCCAGCAACACTCCCCAGCAATACGCTCTCGATCGCCTGCCATGAATAATTTTATGCGCTGTCGAACCTCAAATAACTATTTACAAGGAAGCTCTCCCATAATAATGCTTTTTAATGGTGGCGGAGAGATGCAAAAAAATCAACTGAGAAAAAACACCATAAACTCGATTTGCAAAAAAATTCCTGCAATTTCATTGAGTTTTGTTCTCTGGCGATGATGCGTAAAGAATCCTCGCGCGTCGCGTACGCCATTAATTTCTTTGATAGCAGCGGCCGGGCAATCGTCTAATGGCCCCGGACTTTGCGCGCCGCTGGTTATGGAGCTAGATTTGATAACTCGGTTATTTCTGTGTTCGAGGGTTAAGGTGCTTGTACACGGGAACAGTACTGGCAGCCAGTAAAACTTACAAATACTATCAGTCACTATTTACCGTGTTATTAGGTGCGTGCATATAGGCGCTATACTGGCCACGCAAGGACCCAGTAACCCTGTGCACGAAGCCAGTAACAAGATAGTTACTGCTAGCATAGCAGCCACTATTACTGTCCCCATGTATAACAAGCATCATTGTGTTTAAAACAAACCAGATTTGAAATATATGACATTTTGTAGGTAAAGTTACTTCAGGCTACCAGAACCCAATTAAATGAGATGTTCTGTGGAAGACTTGCTCATTTGATTTGAATTCGTTGACATTTTACAGGAAACGAGTTATGGCCATTGATACCAGGTGTGATGTATTGCTGTGTTCATCCGTCGGTCAACGCAGTGAAATAAATTAATTGCTTGGGAACTTTAAATCTGCAAACTATTTATTTCACGTGGAGCATATTTATTAATATTTCTCCTTTATACATGTAGAAGCTTCATCGGATGATTGAGCTCCCTGATTCTAAAATATTTATGAGGTTGAAGGTTGATGCCACAATCGTGGTCATTTTTCGATGATTTTTCAGACAATGGAAATTAAAAAATACGTTTTTGAATTTATTCACTGAAGAATGTGAAGTACCTACATCACGAGTAATAATTGAGTACCCGGTTTGTAATTTTTGTGCAAGTTCAAATGAGTTTTTTAGGATTTGATGTCTCCATGTTTTGTGTGAAAACTATTTGCCTACAATAAAAAACCTAAATATCATAGAACGTTTTCATTCGTTCAAATAGCCGTGATATTTTCCATGAGTGGCGGGCTATTTTGCTTGGAGAATTATGCTGGACAGCAAACTAAGGATTGCAGGTTTCTCCAAGGGGGCAGAAGGAAGACTCTATGTTTTTTTATGTTTTTATGATCTCAATAACGATTTTTTATGCGGACAAGCAAAGGTAATTTTGGGACTTTAGAAGATATACAATGACAGTCGTGGACGTTCTGTATTGCTTGCATTTATATGAATTCTACAAATTTCTCGCAATAACCTCATCCAAAGAAATATTGAATAACATCAAATGAATGAATTTAATATTAAATGAATGAATTTAAATGAATGAAGAAATTTCATATTGGAGTGAGTCTGGGCCGTTACATTAAAGATTTTTTGATCCGGATATAAAAACGATAATTTATTGAGGACTTGTGTTATTCAAGAAGCGATAAAAAATCGTATTAAGAGACCCGAATTCAATTTTGAAGTTATAACGGTATTTTCTTATGGTTAACGGGGTAAAGTTAGGTCTCTTCACGATAGCTCTTCGCAGTTTTAATTTTAAGAATGTGTAAAAGATGTTCAGCCCAAGAAACGAGTAGCCGTTCATCAGAAACTTTCTTTGTATATATGAGCACTATTATCCAAACAAAATACTTCTTAGTTTTCCTTTTGTGGTTGAAAATCCAGAATATTTATTTGTCACTCAACTCTTCACTTCAGAGCGTTCATTTTTGCTCAAATATAATTATAACTGCCTTTAATCGTAGAGTCTACTGTGACATTAATTATAAACTGAAATTTTTTTACCGATTGAAGTTTAATTTTACAGAAAACTTCTAATGTTTACTATACTAATTTCCCCACGGTAACCGCTCACCTTCAACTTTTATCAGCACCCTCCCTTTGAAACTGCTTCCGACAATCGAAACAGTTTCTTTCTACCGAAGTTTCGGTCACCTAAAAATGCAAGGGCAAATCAAAATTTCATTTGCTAACTAAATTGCAGTCGTAGACCGAACTGAAATTAGGATCGAAGCAATTGAATCAGCGTGCACCGGTACACCACGCAGGTACAGGCAAGCCCTCGCTGGGTCAAGCCTCGTTATCGCGGGCGCAGGTTATTGGCAAGCAATTTCCCTGTGAAAATTTACAGACGCGGCAGCTTCTGATTTGGATTACCAGAAGCTGGGGCGACTCTAAATTTTGTTAGGGTTCTGCAATATCGCCCGTCGGGCGACCTCAGCGCCATTGTCGCTCCTAATGAAATCGCGTTCAAGATCGCTTTTTCCGTTTGTAATCGCGTTGGAATAGAAGCTCGAGTCTTAAATTATTGTGTTGGGCCGCTATAGCAATGATTAGTTTGTTACACTGATAGATCAGTAGAAAAAATGCGGGTATGATATTTAGGATGAATTAAATTCAACCACTGAAGTTTAAAATTGAATGTTGAGATTTATGCAAAAAAAAATTGGTTACGTGCACGCCTTATTGAGTAATATGGCTAAAATTATCGTGAAAATTATAGAAAGAGAAATATAAACTTGAAGCTTCATTTCTAAGTATTAAGGTTTTTGAAACATAAGAACAGAAATCGGACAATGATTTTCAATGCTTTGAACTTGGTTTCACTGTACGAAGAAATTCTATGCATATTTTTTAACTAAAAATGGGAGTGTTAACTTCGAAGAACAGAGATAAAATGGTAATTTGTAGCATCAATAATTTTATTTTCATTGTCATCTCAGCCATCGGGGCATTGATGAACTCATGATGACGACGCTGTATCGCTGGCGGCAGTGCGGTGTACTTTTATTGATAATTATCCGAGCAATATGGAGTTATTAAGATTTTAATGCCCAGCCTTTGAGAAGTTCGATAGTTGGGAAATAGGAGTTCCCCATTTTATGTTTCGTATTAATGAGGACTGCATGGAGCGCAATGACGAATAAATGACCAATAGGTCGCTGTGTTATTGGCGCTATATCAGGACGTGTGCTATACACTATCAGCAGCAGACAACTTCTGGTTACTTTCTTTCATAATCATAATTATAATTCATTTGTTTTTATCGCTTCTGCCGACCGAAATCGTCTAATAAAAATTTTTTTTGCATCTGGTTAATTAATTTGTTTTATGAGAGAATAGATTAAATTATAACAAATTTTCTGGATCCGATTAGCAGGATCGAGTTTTGAACTTGAATTTATTTGAAAATTACGAACAATGTTATTCATTGACATTTCGGTTAAGTAAGCCATATTGCTGCATGAAATCATTGTAATCGAATAATTGCAAGACTCAGTTCTGAATTAATTTAAATTCCAAATGCACCGCAATCAAGGAGGAAGCAAATACGAGGGATGATCGAGGTGCATTAATGTTGGAGTCAAACATCAAATTGGCCGAACACTGCGGAAGGAGTTATCGTCCCGGAAATTTGCTTTCCCATCCGTCTCACTCATGCAACTGTGCGCCTTTTAACTCGTGACAGAGTTGGCATAGGGAAACGTTTTCAATGGAAAAATTTGAATAATCAATGAATTACTCATTCTTTTAAATTCATACTTCTAAAATTTATATCTCTGATCGATAACTTGAACAGTGGAGGAAGCTATACTCAGTTTATACCTTAAATTATTATTAACGAACATATTGTGCCTTTTGATCAACCGTGAACTGGGAGACGATTGAAGCTAAGCTCAGAGGCAGTCAATTGGTTCACTAAAGGGATTACTGGTAGATATTAGCAACGTCTGTGGGAATAGTGCCAGGTTAGGGACAATTAAAGAAATGAATGGGAGTTGGCATTGTTCAATAATAGGTAATATTTAAAATATTTTATTTACGTCCATGGCTAAACGGGATCAGTATGAGCAATCGCCTTCAAGGTGTTGATTTCTATAGCGGTTGATATGTTTAAAAGTGCATCGTCTTATTGATAATTACCAATTTGTTCCTCGTAGTGCAATTTATGAAAGTGATATATAATGAAATTAACAATGAAGTAAAAAATGAGTGGGAAACAAGCCCTCCGATTGAAAAATAATAATCTGGGATCTCTTGATCTAGCAATAGATCGAACAAATCATTTTGATATGCTGAGAAAACTATCCGGAAATAAATGATGGATTATTTTTTATGGCATCATCATCCGAGATATTATATAATAATTAAATTTTGTCAATCCGAACTCGAATTTGAACAATATCACCGGTCGACAAAATGTTCGTAAGTCTACTCATCAGTAAATGGCTTATTATATATGAATACCTTGGACAACCTTCACGACAAACACATTTAATCACATTATAATATTGGAAAGAATTGCAAATCACACACAGGATTTAATTATGTGATAATAATATAAAAATAACTGCCAGTTTATGCCGCTTGTTCCGCGGTCTAGGACTACTTAGAAATAAAGCTTCGTTCATAGCAGCTCCGCGCTTCAATTTTCCACCAGTAGCGCCAAAGCCCAAACGTTGACGTTACGAAGTAAACATTTCGTTTTGAGATTTCAGAGTTGATTTGAAATGCCAAATCCAAGCTATAGTCCGCCTTCAATATGCAATGACGTAATCGAAAAGTCCCACTATAACCTGCCTTTGTTTGCTTGCCAGAGCCAATGGGATAGGATTAATTCATGAATAATAACGATTGTATTTTGGCCGGAAACTGAACGCTGAAATGTTGCTGGAATTCCCACAAAAGTATCTGCCTCAATGGCCTTCTATCTTGCGGTTTTTCAGCCTGACAGAATGGACTGCGATTGTCAACACTAAATTACGGATTCTGGAACAGCATCGGTCTGTTTAAGAATAATTATAATAGGAAAGAGTACGGGATTCTATCTGGAATAATATAAACAAAGATGTAATCAACAACCTATTTTTTATCTTGAAAGTTCAAATAGTGTTTGTAAGCCTGCCATGAAAAATTTAAAAAATATAAGAATTTTGAAAAATGAGGTACGTACTTGGAAAATTATACAGTGATATTCGTCATCAACATTATTTAGAATTAAGAAGTGAATATTAATTTCCACCTTCAAGTTTGAATTATTTTGCAAGAAAAATATTGTGTTAACCACAAAGGATAATATGGGCCGAGAGACAAAATGTAGACTGAAAAATTTTAAGTGGAGAACTCGCGGCATGAAGAATAATAAAGGCTTTACTTCATATCGGGACCACACTTCTTCTGAATAATTTATTGTTTCATCTTCTGTGACCAGGAAATTATTGTAAATAGTTTAGAATATTGTTCAACTTTTTAAGATTATATAGAAAACTTCACAAATCACGTCAGAACAAACAATAGATCTTTAACATTAATTGAATAAATTATTCAGTAGTTGACTGTTAATCTCGTTGTTTAATCCTTAAATTCGTCATTATTAATTTTAAATCTTTAAATTAGCTGCTCACAACTGTAAAATTACCAATGAATGTCAGTTTTCAAAGTTCGTAAATAGGAAATTCCTATACATTTATCCGAGACAAGAAGCAAAAATTAATTTCGTATTGTCATTGATATGATCATAAAACACTTATCGACAAGCACACGCAATCCATTGTTAGCAACTTTCGAGTTCAAGTTTAGGCTCATGAGCGCAAAGGAGTAAAAATTTTAACTTTAAGCTATCCTCGTTGGCCTTGTGTAAAACCTGATCCAGTCGTTCACTTGGCCATTATATACAGGCTGAGCTGGGAAACGGCTTGCGCAGTGAATACCTTGAGAACTTAGTTTAGCTTCTACTACCTTAACCGTTAAAAAATTAGATCAGTACTCACTGTAGTGAGTGACAGAAAGCGCATTTTCTCGTCGACGAAAATGTGAAATCACGAAAAGACAGACGAACAGACGGACGGACAGACGGACGGACGGACGGATATGACAAGCACAATAGCGCCTTTCTTTCCATAAATGAGAAAATGCGCTATAAATAGAATAATCTGTTGAAACTTGTAACTCATCGTAATGTACAGCCAACTCAACTTGAAATATCCGTACACCAATAAAAACAAATATATATATTAAATAATTGCTGGAGAAATTGCAAGTGATATTTATAAACAGGTGCATTGGTACTGAAATTCTTAGTACTAGCATATTGGCTCGATCTGCCAACATGTACATTTGACTGCTGTTACTGATTACGCCTAATCCAAATAATTTATTGAATCAAATACACCGTGTGAGTTTCTAGTTGCGTGTTCCTAAAGTAGATGATACGACCAGGGCCTATACTTTCAAAAAAGTTAAGAGATCGTAAGTTCATCAGCTCATCATTGACGGCCTTTCAAGCCAAATACACCAATCATAGATAAGAAAATAGAGCGTAAGTACTTACGTTCACTTAGCGAGTTTTGAAAGTATGGCCCCGGATAATCTCTTGACCGTTGAAACTAGAATAATATTATCAGTTTTAATAACTTTGCATGAGATTGAGGCTCAGACTAAAATCTGAGCCTTCCGGATGAGGTGACGTAAACTATGATTTTTGAGGCACTTGAAAGAAAGCGTTATGGATTTGACGATTCGTGCTGTTCAGATTATGCGAATATTTTTTTCATTTCGTTTGGATGCATCATTAAAGTTTTACTACTGAATCAGCAAGAAAAAAAATTGTTAAGAGCATTAACTTATATCTATTGAAGGACTGCCAGCTATCTCGGAGTTGACCAGAATTTTTGGGCCGGTTGGAAGATAATTAATTATTTGTTCTTTTCCACCGAAATTTTCACGATTTAAAGAAAAAAAGATATTTTTTCCTCATGTTTTAGGTGCAGTTTACAGGGAAGATTGAAATACATCTTTAGATACAGAGATAAAATTATATAGTCTCAAAATAACACGCAACTTGCGTGTTATTTCCTAACAATAACTTGTTGTGTGGTTAATCCATCTGGACGCGGTAACAAATTAATTCTCTTTGATAATCTCCCTCCCTCCTCCTCGGGTTCATTGCTTTTTAGCGCATTTTCTCATTTAAGGATGAATGCACTTTGTATTGTGTTCGCCATTTCCGTCCGTCTGTCTGTCCGTCTGTCCGTTCGTGACTTCGTGTTTTCGTCAACAAGAAAATGCGCTCTCTGTTTCTCACTGCAGTGAGTACTGAGTCATATTTTTTTAAGGTTTTGATGAGCAGCTTTGGTTTATCGCTGCAACGCAGCGGCAGCGGCCTCGGCGCGGGACATAGTTTGTCTTGGTTTTAATCTTTGTAGTGGCGCTAAGCAGGGTTAAGACTTCCATTAAAAAAAATAAAATTACGTGATAAGATTTTTGTCGGCTCCTTAATGAGCTACGAATTAAACGTTGAGTGAAGGGGAGAAAGATAGATGAGCTCTGCATCTTAACTTAATTTTACTTATACACTATAGTGTACAGCGTATAGCTTTTTAGCACATTCTCATTGTAATGAGCATGCGTATGTATAAATGAGCATCCTGTGATTATCACTTCGCAGGTATATGCCAAACCGTATGACATTGTTTGTGTGTTTATCAAATAAATTTCTTGCACTGCTCACGCGCATCATGAAGTCGATGGCACCAGAAATGTCAACTACCACCGACATCAAAGAATCTTTGAAACACTGGCCCCTCAGGAGCGTCTCGAATTGACGTCGCAATAACAACGGAATTTCAGAGAACTTTGCCGGCACCTTGCCAAGCCGAAGAGTTTTGGCAAGTAAAATAAAGAAGGTATCTCTTTTTTTGTATTTTATTTTTTATTTTTGTTAAATCTTAATGGTAAATTTAACGATACTTGTAAAAATCATAGAATGTTTTAAAGAATATTTTAGATAGTTTAAATGATCTATTACGGTACTTCCAGAATGTTTAGTGTTTACTCTATTGTACATAGCCCATGCAATGCCGTGCATAGGGCATAGTTAAAGTACAGTAATTTTATTTTTAGAAATTCTAGGGCAAGAAATTAGAATTAAAACTGTTTCTCAAAGTTATTAATGGTTTTAGGTTTACATATTTTGAAACGATTTCACGAAATTATTTTTTATAGAAGTTTATGCGAGAAAATCGGTAAAAGTATAAAGATTCTCAATTAAATATAATGAACTACGTGTTATAGAGTGCGAAAAAACCCTGCAATCGCAATTTCAAATCAACTCTCAGAGTAACGATTCTGTTCGGACATTTAGTCGCCCGTTATCATCGCATCGAAGTTTGCTTCACCATTTTTCTTAACTTAAGTTTTCTCTCTGAAAAAAAAAACTTAATGTATTAAAATTGTGCCAGCTCATCTAACTTGTTTGTTAACGAAATAAATCAGAACGCAAATAGAAAATTCAGCAAAAACTCCACAAATCGAAAATTTTATGCTAAATGTAATTTATTTCAGAAGGTAGACTGAAAATGATGGCATGGAAAACAATTTATACAAATTATTTTTTTTTTCAAATTCTGAGAAATGTGGCATGCAAACTTAGCCACTCCAGTCTAGCCTTCGATCTTGCTTATGGGCCTGCGTATCTTATATTGACAGGCTTTTCAAGCAGCGTTCGAATATTTTTTAGACCGTCAGTGAAAATTCCCCTTTGCCCTCTCGTAGCCGGTCGATTGATAGCTGTTGTAGAAATTTTTGACTCATAAATGATGTATTTTTTATGTGTGAGTAAACTTTCAACGCCAATTCAAGATGCTGTCGATAGTCATGATTTGTTAACAAGAAATATTAGCAATACAAAATTTTCAATAAATTTACATGAATAGTTCGTTCTTTAATCTCGAAATCTTAAACACTTGTGTGGTGACAATGTACAAATGTACAAATCAGTATTTTCGGAGTATAACCGGCCGCTGCTGCACAAATTACAGCATTGTCTTTAGTATGTATTCTTCTATATTACCATCGAGAAGTAAGTCGCGTCACTATCGGCAGTGGCACGATTAAATCATGTGAAACCACAATCGGTTGTGGTGAATACCACAACCGATTGTGTGAATATCCAACAGTGTTATCACTGTTGAAATAAAAAAAATTACCAAACTGAACCCGCCGCGAATGGCAAGAATAATTGTTAATGTTTTCGCGCACGTGTTTAAGTTTTCTGGAATGAATTACAACTGAAAGTTACTTGTAACTAAATAATATGAACAGCATTCACTGGGCCAACGTAAGACTTTAACCTAACCCACAATTAATAACGCACCCATAGTTTGTCATACTACTTGCAGTCTAACCCAGACAGCAAAATGAAGGCAGCCACAGATAAAGCCTTAAATTAACAACGAGAAAGAATAGCAATGTCTGTATGAGTTGAAGTCTAAAGTTCAGACTTCGGAGGTCTATCTGCATTACACATGAAGCTTATTAATGACACATTTAACATATGGTTCGTGCCTAAAGCACATACAAAAAAATATAACTCAGTACTCACTGCAGTGAGTGACAGAGAGCGCATTTTCACGGTGACGAAAACGTGAAGTCACGAACGGACGGACGGACGGACACGACAAGCACAATAACGCCTTTTTTCCATAAATGAGAAAATGCGCTAAAAACTAACAAGAATTCCGCACACCAAAATTTATATAAGTTAAACTTCCCGGGGATAATTTTGAGATCCTTCAATTAAGAACGGTATTCGTGCTACTTTAAAATATCAAATGATTGAGTACACAATATCCCCCCGTTCCTTGCGGTGCCGCAGGCCGCATGATGTCAGCAAAGGGCATTTGGGCCTCCATCGTCTTCAGGCACAATCCGGCAACATCGTGCAGCTGTCTGAGTAAATTTGGTTTAAAACCATCAATATAAAAACATTTATTTAATGCATGTTTCCCTTTTCTATAATATGAATTATTTAAATAATATTTTTTTTGTAAATCAATTTATATAAGCGCATTATATAAATGAAGGCGTATGATGCAATTGTGCGAGGTATGCCTGGAATTGAAGTTTCAGTAAAACTAGAGTAATGACATATTTACGATTAACGTTCATAAAATAAACGATGACAGCGATTTTATTCTTTATTAATGTTATGTTAATGAAAACAGGAACGTTTCATAATTTATCAATGGTTTATGGCTGTGGAAAATTTCGTGATTTAATATCCCAATGACACTGGAAAATTTCATGACTTTCCAAAGATATTTTAATGTCCCTGTAATATTAAATGATTTTTCATATGGTATTCTAATTTCACTGTAGGTAATATTCCAGGAACTAGCAATGGTGTTCAGATTGTACTGAAATATTCCATGGTCCATCAATGATAACCTAATTGCAGTGAAATATTTCTTGATTTATCAATGACGCTCGAATGTCGATGGAGAGAAAATATAAAACTGGCAAGCCTGGCTTACAAATTGAATTCTTTGTTTGATATGGATTCGACTGGACGTATGCATACATGCCGTATTCTTTAATAAAAAAAACAAGTGAATTGTTCGTTTCAATTTTACTTACGCTGCATGGAGTTTGGTTTAAAATGATAGCATCTTAAATGAGTATTTTTTTGCGAAAGGTCTGCATCGGAGTAAATTTTTCCTTGTTGGACATAAATTGCAAGAAACATTCATGAAGACAAATGGACGCATGAGGAGACAATTTCTGAATTTATTCGTATATGCTATTTATTAATTAAATTCAGGAAAATTTTCCTCGTCGATTTTCAAGCCGATATGTAAAATGTCACAATTTTTATCAGTCATTTTCGCACAAATTTTATCAGTCAGTGTTCGCAGTATAAAGCTGCTAATGACGATAATTATTATTTTAGAGAAATATCTTCTAACTAACCAAAATAACCAAAAGTGCTTTGGTTATTTTGGTCATTTTTTAACAGTGCTACTCTTAGATTGCAAACATCAATATTCCACTGGAAATATTATTTTGAATTTTAGATATTTCTTTCGTGAGGTTGCGAAATCATCGTGAACAATAATAAATTTTCCCATTTGAAGTGCTGCATGACCTCATGTATTTACACACTGTTACTGTTTGGTACCTCATTAGCAACTCGAATAATCTTAGATTAATCTTCTTTAGAACTCAGGTTATCAAAAAGGTTTCATCACTCAAAAATCATTTACGAAGCGTAAGTCGATGAGCCTCGTAAAAAGAAGCGTAAGTCCTGCCTAATCTGAATATTTTTTGCTGATACTTTTCCTATTTATAAAAATTAAATTTATGATAATCGTAAAAATGTCCGCGTTCTCATAAGAATTTGTGAGCATAACTAAAAACTAACAAATATTACAGCATACATTGCAAAATTTGTTGTAAAAGTTGGCCACGAACTCCAAGGCAAAAAGACAAAAATTTGGCGAAAAAAAAACGAGAATTTAAAAAATAATGGCGGAGCAGTCTTCTGCAAGACCATCTCATTCCAAGTTGCTTTGCTCAATTTCTTCAAGTGTTCTCATGAGGAAGAACTTTGCTGTGTCTACAGTCAAGTGAAGGATTCTCGTCCATGACTTGTAAAACTTCTTATTGGATCTTACATTCTCGATTGCTTGTACGGTCCTGTATCAACGTCAAAACACAGCGAAATATTTTTTTTGCTGTTTATGTTACATATATGTTATGTAAGACACGATTTCATTACTTATAAGTGCTCGCTGGAATTGGTGAAAGATTACTGGAAATACAGTTTTCCACTTGAACACTAAAATTAATTAGAAATTAGAGGGAAAAGATTGAATTCACTTGTTATTAATGACAAGTACCCGAACCAGAATATGTGAATACATCATTTCACATTTTATGTTGCGTATTCAAATTACGAATTCTCGCGCGTTGGAAAAAAATTATTGACGTAAAATAATTCATTTTCAAGATCAATATATGAGCGCAGAGAAGATATTAGAATCTGGATATTAGTGCACACACCAGATTAAAAATTTACGAAATATTTATAATTCTCTAGGAATACTTCGACATTAATTTAAGTGTCGAATTCGCTTACATGTCATCTCCAGCACGTGCTAAATTAACGAATCATTTATCTCTATCTTACCTGTCCTTAGTTATCCGAGGAGTTATTACAGTGTCGATTGCTCGCGAGTTTTCAGAGGTATAATCAGCCTTCTAAGTAAGGTCCATGGAAGATAATCTTTACTTTATTGGCTATTGGATAGACCACTAAAGGTCCCTGCAGGCTTCTGCGTCAGCAACATCTGCAGCTTTTCCAAAGCCTGCTATTAGATTTGCGCAGGTTTCCTGGAAAGAAGTTAAGAAGGCAGCGACCGCTGGAGTCTCGGCAGCATCGCTGATTTTAAAGGACATCACCGAGACGTTGCTCATCATTGCGAGGAGATTGTTCATTGTAATGATGCTTTTTTAGCGTTAGTTGCTAATTTCTTGGAAAGGTGCAATAGTTCTTACCGTGTATTTTAAAAAATTTCTCGAGTGAATTACTGAATTTCGTAATGAATTTGTTTTCATGATTTAATAAGATGTGTATCATCCAATATATCCAATGTTACCCTAATGCGTAGAAATTTTTTTATCATAACACATTGAAAGGTCACTTCTGCACCTATATTATAGAGATATCATTTATTTATTTTATCATTCACAGAAGGAATAAATAAAGATGTGGAATGTTAAAATCATCACTATTATGCACATACCGTCACTAGTTGCATGTCGCGTGCCTAGGGCACAATTGTAGACAGTGTAGCGAATGTTACTTCTGTTAATAATAAATGCAGTTCATTGTAATACGGTGCTCGAATACTGTGACATTCACGATAGAACATGTTAAAGTGATATAACCTTTCATAAATGTGATTTTAACGATGGAATAAAACGCGATTTCAACGTTGAAACATCGTCGAAATGTACGACGTTGAGAAAAATGACGTGGATTCGCTTTTCATTCTGGACTAATATTCAACGTGGTTTCAAAGTCGTGAAGCACCTAGTTTCAAAGACGATTCAACCTAACATTGCCTGTTGGGTACCTTCAATGAGTGCAAATTAAAATTCTGCGATACAGCCTACCAGAAGAGTGGCAGTTTGATTGCTGCTTTGATTTATACGAAGTTTTCTCAATAAATAATATCCTCTGGAGCATCCTATCTTTTGGATTCATCGTTTTTGTTAAGGCCAAAATTTTTTGTTGGAATTCACCAATAAACATTCTAACAAATCCTAATTCATTTGTGAATATTCCCTATTCGGACTTTTTTGGTTCGTGATGCTCATTAAAGATATAGAGGCTTACAGTTATGCTGAAACCTGTTTGTTTATCACAGAACTTGTATAGGTATGCCTTTTTTTCGTTTGCTTCATGCTGTATTTTACTCTGAAAAAAAGGAAAGAAAAATGCACAAAGTATAAAAATTTTAGAAATGCAAATTTTGCATTTGAAGTTACAGCGAAATTGCTTAGATTTCCTTTGATGTGTCGGAGTAGCAGAGCAATGAATTAAACGGCAGCTGGGGAGATGCTCCCAGCACCACACGGCAGCTGGGGAGATGCTCCCAGCACCACACGGCAGCTGGGGAGATGCTCCCAGCACCACACGGCAGCTGGGGAGATGCTCCCAG
>NW_025932968.1:44539-55136 GCF_000764305.2 Hyalella azteca
GTATTACTATGAGAAATGAGTGAGTCATAGCTGAAAATCCAGTTTTTCAATGAGCTGTATCAAAAGAAAATGAAGTGACCTTCTGAATTAAGTAGAGTAACTATGTTAAACTGAGGTTCTTATTTTTTCTGTATATTTTCGGTACGCGATCAATAATTAGGGATTGCCTTCTGAAATATCCTCACTCGACGGGAGTTCAGTGCTTAATGTATAACAGATCAGCTAGCTGTCGAGGGTAAATACAGTATGTTCACTCTCGATATTAGCGCGATGATCTTACCTCTGCCAGACCGGTCCTGGATCTGGAGCGAATTTTTGTGGAGGATAATTTAAGTGTGCCTTTAGCTACCAGCCCATGAAAAAAACTGACTCAAGGTTTCAAGCTGATTTGACTCAAATGACTCCAGCCTGGTAAATGACTCGAATGACTCAATCTGGGTAAATGATCGTTAACTCATGATTCGGGAGTCATTGGTTCATTTTGTTGGGTAAATGATCGGTACCCTGTTAAGCTGTTTATACAAATTAGGGGGTAATTGTTCGTAATAATATTGAAGGTAATAGGCTAATTTTCGGGGTAAATGATTGTGGGTAAATGATTGGTAAACTATTATTTAAGCTGTTTATGGAAAATGGCGCCATGCGCTCGGTTATGTAACTACTGGCGCCTATAGAGTAATTAAATTTTTAATGAAACACTATTACGTAGAAAGTGTCAAAATGGGCCGCGTTCAGAATCACTTCTTCCGTTTGTAATCGCGTTGGAATAGAAGATTGAGTCTTAAATTATTTAGTTGGGCTGCTTTAGCAATGATTAGTTACACTCTTAGATCAGTAGAAAAAATGCGGGTATGATATTTAAGATGAATTAAAATCAACCACTGAAGTTTGAAATTTAATGTTGAGATTTATACAAAAAATTGCTTACGTGCACGCCTTATTGAGTAATATGGCTAAAACTATCGTGAAAATTATAGAAAAAGAAATATAAACTTGAAGCTTCATTTCTAACTATTAAGGTTTTTGAAACATAATAACAAATATTGGAGAATGATTTTCAATGCTTTGAACTTGGTTTCACTGTACAAAGAAATTCTATGCATATTTTTTAAATAAAAATGGGAGTGTTAACTTCGAAGAACAGAGATAAAATGGTAATTTGTAGCATCAATAATTTTATTTTCATTGTCATCTCAGCCATCGGGGCATTGATGAACTCATGATGACGACGCTGTATCGCCGGCGGCAGTGCGGCGTACTTTTATTGATAATATCCGAGCAATATGGAGTTATTAAGGTTTTTATGCCCAGCCTTTGAGAAGTTCGGTAGATGGGAAATAGGAGTTCACCATTTTATGTTTCGTATTAATGAGGAGTGGAACGCAATGACGAATAAATGACCAATTAGTCGCTGTGTTATTGGCGCTATATCAGGAGGTGTGCTATACACTATCAGCAGCAGACAACTTCTGGTTACTTTCTTTCATAATCATAATTATAATTCATTTGTTTTTATCGCTTCTGCCGACCGAAATCATCTAATAAAAATAAATTTTTGCATCTGGTCAATTAATTTGTTTTATGAGAGAATAGATTGAATTATAACAAATTTTCTGGATCCGATTGGCAGGATCGAGTTTTGAACTTGAATTTATTTTAAAATTACGAACAATGTTATTCATTGATATTTCGGTTAAGTCAGCCATATTGCTGCATGAAATCATTGTAATCGAATAATTTCAAGATTCGGCTCTTAAGTAATTTAAATTCCAAATGCACCGCAATCAAGGAGGAATCAAATACGTGGGATGAGGTGCATCAATGTTGAAATTCCATTCAGATGAATAAAAGATCTTTGTTTGTATGGAATGCAATCACAATTGTGCGCAGTACGTATTAATGAGCGTTGGTGAAGGCGTCGCGTAACATCCACATCAAATTGGCCGAACACTGCAGAAGGAGTTATCGTCCCGGAAATTTGCTTTCCCATCCGCCTCACTCATGCAGCTGTGCGCCTTTGAACTCGTGACAGAGTTGGCATAGGGAAACGTTTTCAATGGAAAAATTGGAATATTCAATGAATTATGCCTTCCTTTAAATTCATACTTCTCAAATTTTTAACTCTGATCGATAACTGGTACAGTGGAGAAAGCTATACTAAGTTTATACCTTTAATTATTATTAACGAACATATTGTGCCTTTTGATCAACTGTGAACTGGGAGACGATTGAAGTTTAGCTCTGTTCAGAGGCAGTCAATTGGTTCACTAAAGGGATTACCGGTAAATTCTAGCAACGTCTGCGGGAATAATGCCAGGCTAGGGACAATCAAGGAAATGAATAGAAGTTGTTCAATAACAGATAATATTTAAAATTAAAATATTTTACTTAATCGCTAAACGTGGTCAGTACATGAGCAATCTCCTTCAATAAGTTGATTTATAACGGCTGATAGGTGCAAATGTGCATCGCGTCATTGGAAATTACCAATTTATTCATCGTAATGCAATTTATGGAAATAAATTAAAAATTAAATGTGCATGAACTCACTTGATTTAGCACCTGATCGAGCAAATCTTTTATATATGCTCACAAAATTATCTGCTTAAGACCGGAAACAAATGATGGATAATTTGTAACAGCATCTTGTCGAATATTTTATATATTAATTCTATTTTTTCAATCCAAATTCGAATCTGAACATATTACCGGGTGACAGAATGTTTGTAAGTCTACTCACCAGTAAATGGTTTTTTAAATATGATTTTAAAATTTATGATTTGCTGAGTTACTGTTTTCTGTTTCATTTTCCTTTTGGTGCTGCGTTATACCTTGTAAAACCTTCGCTGCAAACACATTTCATCACATTATGATATCCTAAATAATTGAAAATCATCAACAGGATTAAATTACTTGATAATAATATAAAAATAACTGCCAGTTAATGCCGCTTGTTCCGTGGTACGACTACTTAGGAATAAAGCTTCGTTCACCGCAGCTCCGCGCTTCAATTTTCCACCAGTAGCGTCATAGCCCAAACATTGACGTTACGAAATAAACATTTCGTTTTGAGATTTCTGGGTTGATTTGAAATGCCAAATTCAAGCTATAGTCCGCGTCAATATGCAATGACGTAATCGAAAAGTCCCACTATAACCTGCCTTTGTTTGCTTGCCAGAGCCAATGCGATGGGATTAATTCATGAATAATAACGATTATATTTTGGCCGGAAACTGAACGCTGAAATGTTGCTGGAATTCCCACAAAAGTATCTGCCTCAAAGGCCTTTTATTTCGCGGTTTTTCAGCCTGATGGAATGGAGTGCGATTGTCAACACTAAATTACGGATTCTGGAACAACATCGGTCCGTTTTGAATAATTATAATGGGAAAGAGTACGGGATTCTGTCTGGAATATTATCAACAAAGATGAAATCAATATCCTTTTTATCATATGTAGAAATTTCAAATAGTGTTTGTAGGCCTGCCATGAAAAATTTTAAAAATATAAGAATTTTGAAAAATGCGGTCTGTACTTTGAAAACTATTCAGAGAGATTCCTCATCAACATTATTTAGAATTAAGAAGTGAATATCAATTTCCACCTTCAAGTTTGACTTATTTCGCAAGAAAAATATTGTGTTAATCACAAAGGATAATATGGGCCGAGAGACAATATGTAGACTGAAAAATTGTAAGTGGTGAACTCGCGGTATGATGAATACTAAGTGTTTAATTCATGTCGGGACGACACTTCTTCTGAATAATGTAGTGTTTCATCTTTTGTGCCCATAAAATATTTGTAAGTAATTTAGAATATTGTTCAACTTCTATAGATTATATAGAAAATTTCGCGAATCACGTCAGAACAAACAATAGCAATATCTTTAACATTAATTGAATGAATTATTCAGTAATTGACTGTTAATCTCGTGGTTTAATCCTTAAATTAGTCATTATTAATTTTACATCTTTAAATTAGCTGCTCACAACTGTAAAATTACCAATGAATGTCAGATTTCAAAGTTCGTAAATAGGAAATTCCGATATATTTATCCGCAGACAAGAAACAAATATGAATTTCGTATTGTCATTGATATGATCATAGAACACTTATCGACAAGCACACGCAATCCATTGTTAGCAACTCTCGAGTTCAACTTTAGGCTCAAGATCGCAAAGGAGCATGGGCCATACTTTCAAAACTCGCTAAGTGAATGTAAGCACTTACGCTCTATTTTCTTGTCTATGATCGGTGGATTTTGCTCGAAAGGCCGTCAATGATTGGCTGATGAACTTAAGATCTCACAACTTTTTTTGAAAGTATAGGCCCAGAAATGTCAACTTTAAGTTGTCCTCGTTGGCCTTGTGTAAAACCTTATCCAGTTGTTCACTTGGCCATTACAGGCTGAGTTGGGAAACGGCTTGCGCAGTGAATACCTTTATTACTTATTTTAACTTCTACTACCTTAATCGTTAAAAAATTAGATCAGTACTCAGTGTAGTGAGTGATAGAAAGCGCATTTTCTCGTCGACGGAAATGAGAAATCACGGACAGACAGACGGACGGACAGACGGACGGACGGACATGACAAGCACAATAGCGCCTATCTTTCCATAAATGAGAAAATGCGCTAAAAATAGAATAATCTGTTGAAACTTGTATTTATCGTAATGTACAGCCAACTCAACTTTAAATATCTTTACATCAATAAAAACAAATATATATATTAAATAATTGCTGGAGAAATTACAAATGGTATTTATAAACAGGGGCATTGGTACTGAAATTCTTAGTACTAGCATATTGGCTCGATCTGCCAACATGTACATTTGACTGCTGTTACTGATTACGCCTAATCCAAATAATTTATTGAATCGAATACACCGTAAGAGTTTCTAGTTGCGTGTGCCTAAAGTAGATGATACGACCAGGGCCTATACTTTCAAAAAAAGTTAAGAGATCGTAAGTTCATCAGCTCATCATTGACGGCCTTTCAAGCCAAATACACCAATCATATATAAGAAAATAGAGCGTAAGTACTAACGTTCACTTAGCGAGTTTTGAAAGTATGGCCCCGGATAATCTCTTGACTGTTGAAACTGGAATTATATTATCAGTTTTAATAACTTTGCATGAGATTGAGGCTCAGACTCAAATCGGAGCCTTCCGGATGAGATGACGTAAACTATGATTTATTGAGGCACTTGAAAGAAAGCGTTATGGATTTGACGATTCGTGCTGTTCAGATTATGCGAATATTTTTTTCATTTCGTTTGGATACTTCATTAAAGTTTAACTACTGAATCCTAACGAAAAAAATTGTTAGGAGCAAAAACTTGTATCTAATGAACTGCCAGCTGTTTCGGAGTAGACCAGAATTTTTGTGACCGTTGGAAGAAAATTACAGTATTTGTTCTTTTCCCCTGAAATTTTCACGATAAAATGTAACCAAAAAAGTTATTCTCCTAGTGTGGTCAGGTATATAGTTTACATGGAAGTTTGAAATCCATCTTTAGACACAGAAATAAAGTTATATAGACTCAAAATTACACGCAACTAGAACCCTTTCTTGACAATAACTTGATGTGTGGTTAATCCTTTTGGGCGCGGTAGCAAATTAACCCTCGACCGCCATATGTCACTCTCCGGGAACAAAACTTTTAACTTAAATTATATTTACTATTGAGTGTATCAACCTGAGGACGTTTGTACGCAACAGAGAACATTTTACAGTTGTCGTTCGTGGCGGCAACCATCAGTGCAAGTCATTTTGCGCTCACTAGAACGTATCCTTTTTGGGAAGTAGGCGCGTGACAATATTACTCCGGTTACTCGTGTCAGGCGATAGAGGGGTAATTCTCATTGACAATCTCCCTCCCTCCTCCTTGTGTTCATTGCTTTTTAGCGCATTTTCTCATTTATGGAAAAAATGAATTTTTTACGTATTGTGTTCGTCATGCCCGTCCGTCTGTCAGTCCGTCTGTCCGTCTGTCAGTCTGTCTGTCAGTCCGTCTGTCCGTCTGTCTGTCCGTCCGTCCGTGACCTCAAGTTTTCATCGACGAGAAAATGCGCTCTCTGTCACTCACTGCACTGAGTACTGAGATTTTTTTTAATGTTTTGATGAGCAGCTTTGGTTTATCGCTGCAACGCAGCGGCAGCGGCCTCCGCACGCCTGTAGCAAACAGAACCAGATTTAGAAACATCACCGCGATTCGTCCCAATTCTGAATGTAATTTTTTTAGTTTTAATGCACTTTTCTAAATACACGGCTCCTTAATGAGCTACGAATTAAACGACGAGTAAAGGGGAGAAAGATAGATGAGCTGTGCATCTTAACTTAATTTTACATATCCACTATATGTGTACTGCGTATAGCATTATTAGCGCACCCTCATTACAATCCTCATACAGAACACTTCGCAGGTACATGCCTTACCATATGACAATGTTTGCGTGCGTAAATCAAATAAATTCCTTGCGCTGTTCGCTCGTTTACTCAAACTGGTACTCAAAAAGGCTTCCACGCTGAAAAATCCTTTACGAACCGTAAGTCCTAAATAATCTGAACATTTTTTTCGCATAATTTTTTATTTCTAAAAATTAGTTTTAATAATCGTGACAATTTCCGCGTTCTCGTAGGAATTTGTGAGCACAACAAAAAACTAACAAACATTACAATATTTGTTGTAAAATTAGCCACGAACTCAATAAGGGAGAAATACGGCAATAAGGGAGACGGCAATAAGGGAGAAATTGGGCGGAGAAAAATGAGAAATTGTAATATAATGGCGAAGCAGTCATCCGCAAGACCATCTCATTTCAAGTTGCTTTGCTCAATTTCTTCAAGTGTTCTCCTGAGGACGAACTTTGCTGTGTCTACAGTCAAGTGAAGGATTCTCGTCCATGACTTGTAGCAAGTGAAGGATTCTCGTCCATGACTTGTAAAACTTCTTATTTGATCTTACCTTCTCGATTGCTTGTACGGTCCTGTATTAATGTCAAAACATAGCGCGATATTTTTCTTGCTGTTTATGTAACGTGTTATGTAAGACACGATTACATTACTCGCAATTAAGTTCTTGCTGGAATTTGTGGTAGATTACTGGAAATGCAGTTTTCCACTTGGACACGAAAATTAATTAGAAATTAGAGGGAAAAGATTGAATTCACTTGTTATTAATGAAAAGTTCCCGAACCAGAATATGTGAATACATCATCTCACATTTCATTTTGCGTATTAAAATTACGAATTCTCGCGCGTGGCTTGAGCGCAAAAAAATACTTGACGTAAATAATTTTTTTTCAAGATCAATATATTAGCGCAGAGCAGATATTAGAATCTGGATATTAGTGCACGCACCAGATTGAAAATTTACGAAATATTTATAATTCTCTAGGAATACTTCGACATTAATTTAAGTGTCGAATTCGCTTGCGTGTCATCTCCAGCATGTGCTAAATTAACGAATCGTTTATCTCTATCTTATCAGTCCTTAGTTATCCGAGGAGTTATTACAGTGTCGATTGCTCGCGAGTTTTCGGAGGTATAATCAGCCTTCTAAGTAAGGTCCATGGAAGATAATCTTGACTTTATTGGCTATTGGATAGACCACTAAAGGTCCCTGCAGGCTTCTGCGTCAGCAACATCTGCAGCTTTTCCAAAGCCTGCTATTAGATTTGCGCAGGTTTCCTGGAAAGAAGTTAAGGAGGCAGCGACCGCTGGAGTCTCGGCAGCACCGATGGTTTTAAAGAACATCACCGAGACGTTGCTCATCATTGCGAGGAAATTGATCATTGTAATGATGCTTTTTTCAGCGTTAGTTGCTAATTTCCTGGGAAGATGTTATAGTTCTTACCGTGTATTTTAAAAAATTTCTCGAGTGAATTACTCAATTTCGTAATGAATTTGTTTTTTATAATTTTGTTAAGATGTTTATCATACAATATATCTAATGTTTCCCTAATGCGTGGAATTTTTTTATCATAACACATTGAAAGGCCACTTCTGCACCTAAATAATGAAGACATAATTTATTTATTTTATCATTCACAGAAGGAATAAATAAAGATGTGGAATGTTAAAAATCACCAACACCTACCGNCCACACGGCAGCTGGGGAGATGCTCCCAGCACCACACGGCAGCTGGGGAGATGCTCCAAGCACCACACGGCAGCTGGGGAGATGCTCCCAGCACCACACGGCATCTCTCAGGCACGCGCTGTCCCCTCTTACCCCTCGAGTCTCACAACTCCCCGGCCTCTCGGGAGGAAAACTTGAAGTTTTCCCTCATTTCCGTGCATCACAATTTAACTTTCTTCCTTGGACTGTAATGAGCCCGAGCGTTGTAATAAATTAAATAAATAAATTACCAGTACATTACTGCTTCGTGAATGACACAGTCTTAAAAAGTTGTCGTGAATTAACAAATCTCAATGCTGTTAAATTCAGTCAAGAATTTATTAAACAAGCTTGATTTTTACTACCATTTTTGGATATTAATTCGAGCCGAGGTAGATGAGAACCGTACGAAAATATGACAGTCAGGAGGCTTCGTCTTTTTTATCAATATGAATGGTCATTACATTTTTTTGCCCGTTCGCCATAAGTATTATTTGTTTTCGAAGAAGTGGTACATGCACAGAATATTTAACATGATTATTTCATTTATTTGAATGTAGAGCCGTTTGCCACGTGCAAGCATCAACATTCGATGAGTTATTTAGATTTATTACCAGTTCGGTGAGCGGGATTACGGTTATATTGAGTGAGCGCTGGAATGAAAACATCTTAAATTAAGTCCACGTTTGTCGTACAAATTCCATACAGAGATTTTAGAAATGCGTAATTTGAAAAAGAACAATAGTAATTTACGTATACACAATCCTAGGACATTGGTAAGGATAGTTATTATGAACAATATTAGGAAGATATTCCTAGCAAAAGTCGTTATTTTTCCGGATTCCAACCTCATACTAATTGAACGTTTTTGAGATAATCTTCCAGGATATCAAAATTTTTTGATAGAAAGTATTTATACTTTTTTACTAGAATTGTTGTTTCCAACAAAAAAGTTGTATCGGTTGGTAAATAAAAAAATTTAGGTGCATCGCTTTCAATTTTTTTCTCAAGTTT
The DNA here is from genome assembly GCF_000764305.2 of Hyalella azteca. Classification (NCBI taxonomy): domain Eukaryota; kingdom Metazoa; phylum Arthropoda; class Malacostraca; order Amphipoda; family Hyalellidae; genus Hyalella; species Hyalella azteca. The sequence goes on from NW_025932968.1 coordinate 53,677, forward strand.
CATCAAAAATCAAAGCTCTTCCAGGTCTTCATTGATGGACTATATAGGAGCGGTTTTGAAGTAGTTTTGAAGGCGATCGCATTGCACATCTAAGCTCTAATTATTGATTAGTTGAATTGATTCAATTGAATCTAATTATTTATTACTATTAATTCAAATTCAAACGTGTATATTTTTTGAAATAACTTTAAGGTAAATCTACAATAAATATTTATTATTAGCAACAAAATATTTGAAAATCTCTCAATGTAGAAATATAGAGGCAGTTTTACTGTCACGCCCTAACTGCCTTGCATCTGAACGGTTGTAAAAATTAACAAAGAAGTATTTCTTAATCTTATATTTACATTGAAGTCTCGCCTAAATCCTCGTTGTTGACGGGCACAAAAGCTCGCGGCTCGCATGCGCTGTCAGGTAAGCGGATAACTACCAGCTCTCCGGACAGAACTTTTTACGAACTCCTGCCGTCCGCACGCATATTAAGCGCGACAGCCTCTGGAAAATAGAGACGCAGTCTTGCCATCCCGCCCTGAACCAACAGTCGGACGCCCATAAATTGAACTTAAATATTAAACGCGCTTCCCACGCAACGAACGCTCAAAACTTTTCAAATCTGCTCTGTAAGAAAAATCACCGTTAAACGGTCTCACCAGCGTTCTATATTGGCCGGCCGACACGTGAAAATAAACATCAAATGGCCGTTTTCATTCAAAATTAACGCTAGAAACCCGTACAACATTTGAAAAAAAATGGACAAAACGGTTTATTTGCAAGTGGAGGCCGGCTAAAATGCCGGTGAGTCCGTTTTTTACCGTTTTTTGAACAGTGTGGAAACTGGCAATTAAATCCTTACGGCTGTGGTGATTATTTCCGGAAATATGCTTTTGTGTTGTGCATTCAGGATTGAGTTACAGGAATAGCCCTGAAATTAACTGATGAGTTTTCAAAGGAGTATCTTATGATCCAAACTTAGATCTGAGAGTCTGCGCTATGAAAATATTCCAATTCAAATGAAGAAACAATTCCAATTGCAACACGAAAAATTAGAACTTTTTGTTGTCTTAATATATATGATTGATATTAATATAATATTTCGATGGCCTAATTCTCAAAATTTTCTTTGTTGCGGGCCAATAAAAATAAATTTGGGTGAAGGAAGTTGATGAAATTTTGAAGCATAAATTTCATGTAGCTTGCAGTTTTAAATTACTCGAATAAACATAAAATCGCAGCAGCGGCGAGTACTTGGGATTTTTTTAATCAGATCAAGAGTCCAATAAAGCAGCTGAAATGAGAATACGCTGCCCTGATATTTTTATGGTCAGAATTATTAGACTGGAAGCGAGTGGCATCTGGACACCGAGTGTCGCGCAGAACGAAGTGGCCGCGACATCGCTGATTATTGCACAATAAAGCTGCTGATTATTGCACAATAAAGCTGCTGATTATTGCACAATAAA
>NW_025932969.1:0-555 GCF_000764305.2 Hyalella azteca
TAAAACTATACATGGATATGATGAGCAAATTTGTGTTCCCGACACTCGTGTAGATGAGGTAGGAGGAAAAAAGTGTAATGTCACCCGATCTTCAGTGAGTTGTATATTTCGTGATGCAGGGAGCAAGATAGAAGGCTAGCTAATGGTAAACGTTAATGGAAACTCGTTGACACATCAATTAAATTAGGGAACGCAAAAAGAAGGGGCTTGAATCAAGTGATGATATAGTCAATACAAGTCGCGAAGAAAGACTAGCGTTTACGTGATAGCGATATTACTGCCATATTTATCCTAAGGATACTCTTAACGTTGGTTGAAAAAGTCACTACCGTTTATTTTGTCGCTTTATAAAAAAAGCAAACCCTAGCTACACAACACAGTGACTCTTACACAATAAAAACAGTGTCTCATACATCATAATGTCTAATACATCACAGTGTCTCGTACATGACAGCGTCCCATACATCACAGTGTCTCATACACAATAAGAAAACACTGTCATACATCACTCACATCACACATCACTCACATCATACATCACTCACATCATACATC